>NC_089496.1:104350766-104613266 GCF_036850765.1 Saccopteryx bilineata | reverse complement strand
GCAGTAGTTTTTCTAAAATGTTTTTTCCTGGCATCATGGGGTGGTGGGAGGGAGGCTCATGGCGTCATGTGGGGGGGGGTCAGTCCTCAAGGGGGAAGCCACCCCAAAATGCTGTCCCACTTGGATCTGGATGGACGGTCCCCAGACTTGTCCTGTTGAATAGTGTATTAGTCTTAAGATGCTCCTTGTACCTTTGAGCCTGGTGCTGATGAATTGTTCACAATGGTCATCAACCGAGACCTGACACCATGGCCTTGAGTGTTGACTTCCACCTGGGCAGTCTTTCTGGGGAAGAGGAGGTGGTCAGGCCGGAGCCCCCTGGGGCCTTTTGTCATCGAGTCCTCGGAATCAAAATAAGTCCAAGGACTGCTTTTCTCCTTTCAAGGACCAGGTAGCGAAGCCTTCTGGTGTTTTCTGTAAGGCCGAGCTCTGCAGCATGTGTGGGGACGGGGCCCCTGGGTGAGCTCTTTGGGGGAGAACAGCAGTTTTCCAGGCCTCACAAGCCCCCTGGCTGCCTTCACAAACCATGGCCCCAGGGCTGCATTTCAGAGGCATTGATCAGCTGGCTTGCTCAGTAGGGTGAGGCAATACTTGAGGTGTTAATGTTTAAAGAGACAGCCTCCATGTTTGTGGCCCAGAGATGTGAGTACAAGCACTTTCCTCTCTCTGAGAAAATAGCACCCTCAGTCTCAGGGGATGCCCTGAAGGACCGGGCTCCTTCTACAGCACCCCCCCCCCAGGAGGAGGCAAGCTGGTTTTAAGGAAAAGCACTTACAGTGAGTGTGCTCCACCACCCGCCACCGCCCCTGCTCGGTCCAGGTTGGTTTTTGGTGCATTAGAAGTGCACACCTTTTCCAAGTCTGCTTACAAGCCTTTAAGGGCTGCTGCTTTCGGGAAGGACTGCATTCGGGACTCAGGGTGGCCAGGGAGTGCTCCCTCCCTGGCTAGTACATCTCAGTACCTGGAAGAGACACCCTGCCCCGGGAGGTCGACAAACCGCATAACCTGGAAGGGGGATAATGTATCTCACAGGTGGAACTGAGAGGAAATGCAAGGCTTCGGAGACACCGGTTCTAAGTCTCCCTGCAGGCTCCTTGGACAAGCCCCAGTGCCTCTCCTGGGCTCTGTGTCCTCATGAGGGACGTGGCACTAACAGGGAAAGGGCACTTTGCCAGGTGTTCCCAAAGTGAAGGAAACGGGCCCTGGTTGTAAGACACCTCGCCTGTCCTGGAGCACAGCAGGTGCTCGAGAGCTGGGGGGATGCGTGTGCATGGTTGAACTTCATTATTTTTACATTGTGGTCAAATATACATAACAAATTTTTACCATTTTAGCTATTTTTAGGGCTCTCATTTTATCATTTTAACCATTTTATTTTAAAAGTTTTTATTTACTGATGTAAGAGAGAGAGAGAGAGCAAGAAATATCAATTTGTTGTATCACTTATTTATGCGTTGATGGGTTGATTCCCATGTGCCCTGACTGAGGATCAAACTGGCAACCTTGGTGTGTCGAGACAATGATCCAGCCAACTGGCTACCTGGGCAGGGCTCATTTTAACCATTTTAAAGTGTACAACTTAGTGGCCTTCAGTGTGATAGTGTTTTGCAGCCGTCACCACTATCTAGTTGCAGAATTTCTCATCACCCCGAACAGAAACCCCTTTCCTTTCTCCTCCCCACAGTCCTGGGCGACCACCCACTTTCTGTCTCTGTGGATTTGCTTGCTCTGGATATTCCGGATGAACGGAATCGTGTACTCTGTGGCTTTTAGCGTCTGGTTTCGTCCAGTCAGCATCATGTTGCAAGGTTCACCCATGTTGTGCATGTATCAGGACTTCCTTGTCACGGCTGAATGTTCCCACGAGTCCGCAAGTGGGAGAATTCACAGGGTACTCCTGAATGGTACCAAGTGTCACCCACGTGGGCCAGGGTTCTTTCTGTCATCTTTCCAGGCGGATGGTGTAGCAGTTCTGTGACAGGAGATGGGACAGCAGGCAGCCAGAGAGCCCCGGGCCTGGCCGGGCCGGAGCGGAGAGCTGGGGTCAGGCGGGCACGGGCGAGGCTTGCCAATAACAACCGGGCTCCTTGTGTGTCCCTCCCGCAGATGCAGGAGAAGGCAAAGGAGATCTACATGACCTTCCTGTCCAGCAAGGCCTCGTCACAAGTCAACGTCGAGGGTCAGTCCCGGCTCAATGAGAAGATCCTAGAAGAGCCACACCCCCTGATGTTCCAGAGACTCCAGGACCAGGTAACCGGGCTTCCTGCCCCGCACGGGGATTTGAAGCTGAAGTGTGTTCCCAGCCTGGCCCGTGGAGGAGGGAGCCGTGGCTGGAGAAAGAGAGAGGACTGCGAGGCCAGGCTGAGGATTTAACCGGCAGGAGGCTCCCTGCGGGCCTGTTTCCTCTCGGTTTACACAGTTTCAGCCAGCAGGGTTATCTGTCTTTTCGACACAGATTAGAAGCCCCATGGCTGGGGCTATTTGCGGGACCCACTCCGAGGAAGCAACATGGGATAACTGCTGGAGGGAGGAGCAGACAGAAAATTCTAGAAAACAAGGAGTCAAAATGGCCATGTACCCGGGGCTGTTTTTGTGCAAATATCCAAACATCGCAGCCTACGCCTGGCAACCCAATACCGTAAGCTAGTTCAGTGAGGACCCCGAGTCGAAATGAAATGTTAACATATGGCAGCATTCATACTGCACTTATAGCAGGGAAGTTAGGTTTAAAACAGACCCACCAGCCTGACCTGTGGTGGCGCAGTGGATAAAGCGTCGACCTGGAAATGCTGAGGTCGCTGGTTCGAAACCCTGGGCTTGCCTGGTCAAGGCACATATGGGAATTGATGCTTCCAGCTCCTCCCCCCTGTCTCTCTCTCCTCTCTCTCTCTCTCTCTGTCTCTCTCTCTCCCTCTCTCTCTCCTCTCTAAAATTAATAAATAAAATAAAAATTAAAAAAAAAAACCCCACCAGAGAAAACCAGTTTCCTGGCAAATTTTCTCATGAGGAACGCCTGTGGTAACAGGCAAAGGGATGAAAGGGCGCTCCAGAGATTTAAAAAGAAATTTTTTTATTTATTGCTTTTAGTGAGAGAGGAAGGGAGAAAGGGAGACAGGAACAATGATCTGTTCCTGTATGTGCCCTGACTGGGGATCGAACTGGCAACCTCTGTGCTTCCGGTTGATGCTCCAACCAACTGACCTTCCCAGCCAGGAAGGAAAAACCAGAGGTTTTTTTAGACATGAACTTGCAGACATGACTGTCTGTAGTGAGCTTCGTTCTTACGAAATGTCATACCCACATTTGTAGACAGTGGAACACAGATCTCAGACTTCTGCGGGTTATTCTTATTGAGGAAGTGAAGGCCTCGCTTGGCACACCGGTGGAGACTCGCTTTTAGCTTAACTCAGCCGTCCGCCACCGTGAGCAAGTCCAGAACCACCTGGAGGGCCTGTTAGGGCAGATGCTGCACCCCCGCCTGAGAAAACTGTCAGAGTCGGTGATCCCAGGCAGGCCGAGCTTTGCCTTGCCAACAGGTCCCAGGTGATGCCAGTGCTGCCCGTCCTGGGACTACACTCTAACCACCGGTCCACTGCATGGGCTGGCCTTTTTTCTTGATCGCCTAGAGTGTGCACAGAGCCCAGAGCATGCCCCAGCACCCAAGAAGCCTCGTGCTTGCTCAGTACAGATAGGAAACAAACATACAGGTAGAAAATACAAGCATGAGAAGTAGTTTGAGAATGTTTTCCCCTCGACACCATGGCAAATCCCCCCGAATTCTGAATCCAGTTCGGAGTGTTGAAGGGACTCCGTTAGCATGGGAGACTTCCTGAGGGCCTCCTGGAGGTGGTGATTTTGAGGTGGGAAGGATGCCATGGACATGGATTTGTGGAGGGAAAGGAAGTGGAATTTGTGGCCCAGAGGCAGTTTTTGTGGCTATGGCCACATGAGGGTGTCTACCCCCCCTCCCCCGCCAGACCTCAATCTTTTAAAAGTTTCCTATTGTACTTTCAAGTACAGCCAGGGTTGAGAACCTGTACTGAATGAAGCCCCTGTGTTCTAGGTCTTTCCACCAATAACAATATTTACTATTCGGGGTGCCCTTCTGTGCCCAGTGCCCATTTGGCATGTAGTCTCTCACTGCATCGCCAGTGAGTATTTTTCCTGTTTTGAGGATGAGAAAAGCAAGCCTCAGGGACACTAAGAGGTCTGATAGCACAAAGTCACAGGCGACCAGCAGTGCGGGAGGCCCACTCACTCTCGTCCAGCTGCTTCCGGAGGCCCCCTCTGCTCCATTCACAGGCATTCTGTCACTGTGCATCAGAGCCCGGTGAGCAGCCGGAGCAGAGGGAGGGGTTGGGAAGGCCAGGTGAGCACCCATTTCCTGGCTGCAGATGCCGAGGTAGTCCTGGGGAGAGTGGGGCAGACTGGGGCCCCTCTGCACGGTGGGACCTCGGGCTCCCAGGGAGCCAGCTTGCCTGCAGTTAGACCTGCAACACATCTCAAAATACGAGCGGCCCCCGCCGTCCCAGCCACACCCCACTAGATTCATACGTTGGGATGTTGGCTGGCACAGAAAGGAGGAGCGCAGGGAACAGAGGAAGATTTTTTTCAAGTGACGAGAGAAAAATATTTAAAAGAAAACTGTTACCCTCCTCATTATAAAAGTCATACATACTCAACAAGGGAAACTTAAGAAACCAAAATACAAAGCCAAGAAGATTTACAATTCCACACCTGGACAGGACCACTAAGTGACATCCGGTCTCTAGACTTTCCCTCCTTCTTCCTATAAATACGCATACGTGCGCACATACCGCCAATGCGGCCCAGTGCAGTTCAACCCATATTATTTAAAGAAAGTACTTTTGACCCACTATATATGGTTGCCACCTTTGTCGCCTGCCTGCCAGGGACAGGCCAGGGCGAAGAAAGGAAGATGGGAGGGAGGGAAGGAAGGAAGGAAACTTCCATTCACTGTCCTTAAGAATCACTTATTTGAGAGGGATATAGAGGCACTAACTAGCTTTCTAAGGCATAATTGGGTGAAAACGAGGTATTGGAATCGGAGCTGACTCCACAGCGAGTCCCTAGGAAGGAAGGGCCCCTGGGTTCTGTCCATCACTTGGCCTCTCCAGGCCTGCTGGTAACCGTCAGAATGTGGCTCAGTGTGGTCTGTGGTTTGCTGCTCCCCGGAGGCCCCCGCGGGAGCCCGGTTTTCCTAAATGAGGGAGTTTGGAGCGGAGGGGAGCCTGTCTGGAACCACAAGATCTCACATAATTTTACCAAAAAACCCTCCTCGGCAGCTTGGGCTTCTCTGAGCTCCGCTGGCCCTATGGCCAGGTTGTGTGACCAGGCAGCGTGGTGCTCGCAGGAGCCCTTCTGCAAGGAAAACTTCTCATGGCCTCAACACCCCTCCACCCGTCACCACGGGGGCCATGTTCTGTGCCCTGGAGGCGGCTGGCCGGCAGCGTGCACTTTGGGGCTCAGCCAGGACCTAGAAGGATGGGAAAACCCTCCCCAAGCATCCGGTGAGAGGAGCCGACAGGCACGCAGCACATTTGAGCAGAGCTTCTTGGGTGTTCATTCAGGTCCTGCGGATCCCTGGTTTACACACAGTGCTAACAGGTTCTGGGGTTTCGGGGTGCAGTAGATTAAAAGTGCTGGGACAGGCAGGGGAGAGGAGAGATGGGTGGCAAGAAGCAGTAACTTGGCAGCCAGTGGCGGGGCAAGGGGGGGGACAGAAAAACGATACTGACCACTAACCACAGCACAACAACCGGGAGCCACCGAGCGTGGGGGCGTCCCTGTGCTGCGGGATGGTGACTGTGATGATCGATCTTTTTTTGTGTGTGTGTGTGTATTTTTTGTATTTTTTTTTCTGAAGCTGGAAACGGGGAGAGACAGACAGACTCCCGCATGCGCCCGACCGGGATCCACCCGGCACGCCCACCAGGGGCAACGCTCTGCCCACCAGGGGGTGATGCTCTGCCCCTCTGGGGCGTCGCTCTGCCGCAACCAGAGCCACTCTAGCGCCTGGGGCAGAGGCCAAGGAGCCATCCCCAGCGCCTGGGCCATCTTTGCTCCAATGGAGCCTTGGCTGCAGGAGGGGAAGAGAGAGACAGAGAGGAAGGGGGGGGGTGGAGAAGCAAATGGGTGCTTCTCCTATGTGCCCTGGCCGGGAATCGAACCTGGGTCCCCCGCACGCCAGGCCGACACTCTACCGCTGAGCCAACCGGTCAGGGCCTGTGATGATCGATCTTAATGACCCCAGAGCATCGGGCAAAACTTAAATTGTGGTCGGCGTATTCCGTGAAGAATGTGTGAGGCATTTTAATAAGCATTTCATCCAGATGATTTTATTTTAATTATTTTGAATTAAATTCATTGGGGTCACATTGGTTACTAAAATTATGTAAGTTTCAAGTGTACAGTTCTTTAATACATCATCTGTATACTGCATTGATTTGTGTGGTTCACCACCCAAAGTCAAGTCTCCTTCCATCACCAAATCTTTGACCCCTTGCTCCCTTTACAACCTCCTTCCCACCCTCCTTGCCCTCTGGTAACCCACCCTGCCGTTGTCTGTGCCCACAAGTTTTTGTTTATCAAAACGATATCTTAAGTTTATAATTCAGTTATTTGGAAAACTCATGTTAAGTGGAGACATCATTCTCTGATAGAACTCGGCTCTGCAAATGTTTAAAAATGCAACACTTGGATAGCCACTCAGGGCCTGTGTTGCAGCACATGAAAGATTTAAAACAAAATCCTGCTCCTACGAGCTTCACCGCACCAGTTTACACGCCTCTCCTGCTCTGAAGCCTCTGGTTGAAAATGTTACCAGGAAGGAGTTTGGAGAGGACGGAAGGGTGGGCGCAGGTCCCTGCAAATGGCAACTTGAGATCGTTGCTTCCTCAGGCCATGAGAGAGAAGGCCGCAGGTTTGAGGGGGAGTTCTTCTTTCTTAAATCTTAGGGACCCCAACGCCTACACTAAAGTGGATTTCACGTGCCCTCTGGATGCCCTCACCCAGGCTGTGGGGTCGGTTGGTGCTTAATCTGCTCTGGGGAAGGCAGAGTGGAGGTGGCCTCCTGCATTGAAAAGGAAGCCCTCAACCTCTGATATTTAAAAACAATCAGAGTGACTTCAGTGAGGTGTCAAGTGCCCCCAGCCACATCCTTGACAGAGAGGGGAGCCATGCATCAGCCCCTTTTCAGCACTGCTGTTTCTTTGAATTTCCTCAGAACTCAAGAGGTGAGAAACACTTCCTTTTTGACATTAATAGGAAGGGTTGGACCCACTGGTGAGGACCCAGAGATGGGGAGGGGCTGCTGTGCCTTCAGGGGTCACTGGGGGCTCCTCTCCAGCCCCGGTTCTCCATATCTGCCGTGGTGGCTGGGCTGGATATGCTGTCACCCTCTGTCATGTGGGTGCCAGCTGACGTTTGCTCCCACAGACCCAGCCCGGTCCAGAAACGGGCATTTTCCAGCATACAAAGCCAGAAGGGCAGGCCGTGGGTTTTTGTTCAAATGGAAGGAAAGTTGGCTCCCAACGTCTACCACAGCTGTTCGCCTTATGAGGGGATGGGCGGGGCAGGAAGGACAGTATTTGAAATACTTTGAGATTTAAAAAACAAACTTTGAAATGGTGTTTGGGGGAAGAAGGGTGGGGGTGGGCATCAGTATAGCACTGAACTCTCCTGATGGCCAGAGACCAACAACGAGTACCTTTGTCCTGTGTAGAAAGGATGTCATTTGGGCCTTGTGTTGGAGTATTGTGGACTCCGGGAACAAGGGGACAAATCGCCAACCCCCTCACGACAGCTCTGGACCCTGGGCCTGTGTGTGTGTGGCGGTTTTGCCCCAGCAGGGGTCTCGGTCTCCGTCCACGCCCAGCCTCTTCCTGGGGTTCCGCTCCCACTCCGGCATGCTGTCTGGCTCTGGTGAGCCTGTCACGGAAGCAGGAGCACCGTCCAGGGCCACCGAACGTCCGGGGGCCCACCCTGCCAGCTGCCGGCAGACCCCCAGATGCACCCCGCTCCCGTTTCAGAAGGCGGGGAGGTGGCCTTCACCTCGAGGTGGGGACATGCCCGTGGGTGCCCTCTCCCTGCAGCCTCTTCTCTTGTCTGTCGTGGTTCTGCGGCTGAAGGCTGGAGGGAGAGGGGCCTGCTTTCTCTACACTGTCTGTCTGTCCGTCCGTCTGGTGCGTCTGAAAGCACGTGGGGAGAGAGAGCCCAGAGATGGGAGCGCCTGCCGCTTTCTTTCAGCAGTTTTTACCTAAAAACCAAGCCCAGTTCTCGCAGCAAATATGAAGTCTCATTAATAAAACTTACATGAAAGGGTTTCTTTTTCCCTCTTCTTGTACCTAGTTGAAATAACGTGGCAGAAGCTTTTGAAGAGAAGGGAGGGTGTGCGTTTAGTCGAGGTCTTTGAATGCCCTTGACTTCTGAGAAGTGTTAGGAGATTTATTAGGCTTGAAACGTGCTTAATTGAGACAGTGTTGAAAGCTTCCCGGAGCAGCGTTCAGGGCTGGCCGAGCTTCTCATTCTCCACGTGGATGAGGACGGTCAGGGAGGGGCTGGGCCCGGGCAGCAGGGCGGGAGCACTGGAGGTGGAGCACGCCATGGAAAGGCCGGACCCAATCGGCCCCGCACTGCTGGGCTCTGGAGACGGAGGGAGCCTTGGCCGGGTGATGACCTGGTGCGGCGGTGCAGTGGGCAGGAGGGCTCCCGCCTCATCCAGCTGCCTGCAGGACTGGATCCCAGGGCAACGATGCCAAACAGTTTACAGTCTGGGCACGCAGCTCACAGATGTGGGGGGGTTGCTAAACCCTGAAACCTGCTGAGCCACAGCTGCCTCCACAAAAAAAAAGGTACGGAATGCAATTTAGCTGCTGCCAGCTTGAGTCTTCTGCCCCATTGGCTGCCCGTCCCTGAGCAGGACTGCCCGCCTCCTAGCTCTGCCCACCTGGAGCCCCACCCCCGCCTGAGGTTTGGCTCCACGTTTTTCTCTGCCCTGCGGACAACTTGAGGTGTGTTGGTCAGGGGACCATCATCGTCCAGCCCCAGTGAGGCCAGTTCTCCCATCCAATAGTCCTGGTTTTGTATAACCTTCTGGAATCCTGGAGGCAATCTCATTTTTCTGTGCTCACTTAGGAGTGAGGTGAAATCAATGGTAGTTGTTTCCAAGGGCTGTCATAATGAATTGTCCCAAACTGTGTTGCTTTAAAAAAAAGAAAGCCCTGGCCGGTTGGCTCAGCGGTAGAGCGTCGGCCTAGCGTGCGGAGGACCCGGGTTCGATTCCCGGCCAGGGCACACAGGAGAAGCGCCCATTTGCTTCTCCACCCCTCCGCCGCGCTTTCCTCTCTGTCTCTCTCTTCCCCTCCCGCAGCCAAGGCTCCATTGGAGCAAAGATGGCCCGGGTGCTGGGCATGGCTCTGTGGCCTTTGCCTCAGGCGCTAGAGTGGCTCTGGTCGCAATATGGCGACGCCCAGGATGGGCAGAGCATCGCCCCCTGGTGGGCAGAGCATCGCCCCCTGGTGGGCGTGCCGGGTGGATCCCGGTCGGGCGCATGCGGGAGTCTGTCTGTCTGTCTCTCCCTGTTTCCAGCTTCAGAAAAATGAAAAAAAAAAAAAAGAAAAAGAAATGTATCCTCTCACAGTCCAGGAGGCCGGGAGTCCGAAATCACGGGGTTGGCAGGGCGGGAGGGGGCCGCAGGGAAGGTTTCTTTCTTGTCTCTCCTCGTTTCCCGCGGCGGCTGGTGTTCCCCGGTGCCCCTGGACTTGTAGCCTTATCACTCATTCTCTGCCTCTATTGTCACGTGGCTCCTTCCCTCTGTGTGGGTCTCTGTGTCCTCTCCTCAGAACACCACCTTATAAAATCCGGGATGGTGTCATCTTGACATTCTCAACGAACCCTATTTCCAAGTAAGGTCACATTCTGAGGTTTCAGCTGGACATAAATTTAGGGCCCACTACACTGACCTTTGGAGATATTTATTTCCCTTTTATACACATAAACATGCTCCTTTGTTTAAAATTTTATTTTCAATTACAGTTTACATTCAGTATTATTTTATATTAGTTTCAGGTGTACAGCATAGTGGTTACACAATTCCATACTTTACAGAGTGTTCACAGACACCCTTAAAAAGCCTATTTGGGAATCACTGTTTCTATTTTTAGTGCATTAAAAAAAACTCAGCGCTTAGTCACTTAATTCTCACATACATTTTTCCTTGCTAAACTCTTTTCACAGACTTCATTTGTAATGACTGCTTATCGGTCTGCCATGGGTGACAGTACTGCCTGGTGGTTAGGAGTGTGGCCTCTGGTGCTAGACAGCCAAGTGTTTGCATCCTGCTGGGCTCTTTTCGGTGTGCTCACTGTTCTGGGCTGAACTGTGTGCACACTGCTCCCCCGCCCCCCCCCCAGGCCTCAGAGACATACGTTGGGGCCCTAAGTCGAGGTACCCCAGAATGTGACTTTGGAGAGAGGGTCTCTGAAGAAGTATTTAAGATTAAACAAGGTCATTGGTGGTGGGCCCTAATCGAGTACAACTGGTGTTTTTATAAGGAGAGATCAGGAGACAGACATGCACAGAGGGAAGATCATGTGAGGACACCAGGGAAGACAGCTATCTACAACCCTAGCTGACATACACACCGGGCCTTGGGGCAAAGCACGGAACCTCTAAGGCCCTGCTTCTTCCTCTCTGTAATCGGGTATCTCACAGGGTTCGGTGAGGATGAAGTGAGATTAAATGCTGTCTGGTGCACGGTTAGGGGTGCTCTCGGCCCGTTGGTGCTACCCTGATTCATTTCACCAGCCCTCTATTGTTGCATGGTGGATGCTTTCTATTCATTGACAGGGTGAACATTTATTTAGTGGACCACAGTCGTGATCAAGAAGGCTGTGGCAGCAGCTGGGTACACTACCTTTGGCCACATTCTTGAAAGAGATCTTTAGAAATGTTCTCTATCCTAGTGTAAGCCATCCTTGCTGAGCACCACCCTGAGGGGCCATGTGATGGGAGCACTCTTGCCATGTGCTCCCAGGCCAGTGCCCAGGAGACCCTGTGCAGACAGATCAGGCAGCTCACAGCCCCAGAAAATGAGGCCATTGGGAACGATTTTTCTTTTTCAAACCTGTCCGGGGCTCCTGGCTCTAAGCTGTCACCCTGGGACTCCTCAGGGCCAGGGGCTGCACCCGGAGGCAGGAGGGGATCCTGGAGAAGGAAGCCCAGTCTGGGAGACTTCACAGGCATTTCACACCTGCCCAGGCAGGGTGTGGCCCTTATGCTCTTGTCAAACAGTTCCCAGCCCCCTCCCCTCGAGCTTGCTGGCACCAGGAAAGAGCCTGCAGCCTCTTGGGCTCTCCTGGAGGCCCAGAGAGTCCTACCAGCCGCTGAGCAGCTCCTCGGAGTCTTCCCCGCCAGCCGCTGAAGCCGCGTGGGGCACCTCCCTCCCCCACCTCCTCCAGCCCTGGGTGTCTCCAGCCTCTGCCTTTTTTCTTCTCCCCTTTGAAGTGCGAGCCCCAGAGCCACGACAGGCAAACAGGATGCTGCACTCCCACACGCAGAGACTTCGAACAGACGCCTGGGTTGAACTGCATCCTGCTGGCAGTGGTGGGTCCCAGCTGCAGAGGACCTGGTGTGGGAGGGGGCGCAGGGCTGGGTGCCGGGAGGGGCATCGCGGAGCTGGCTCCCATAGACTGTCTTGGAGCATCCGGTTCAGACTTGGAACCAGGTGGGCTTCTCAGCGTTCCTTGGGGGGAGGAGGGGCTCTTAGGCCTGGCAGGGCTGGGCCGTGCAGGTGGTGAGGGATGTGGTCGTCTGCTTGGCACGTGGGAGACCACGAAGTGATAATGGCATTCCTCATCCCCTGCCATATTCCTGGCTCTGAGTTTTGTATTTTCTGGTTTGTTTTTGTTTGTTTGTTTTGAGTCATTTCTTTAAACCTCAGCAAGTCTCTCTGGGATGACAAGATTGCCTCAGTAGGTAACTGCTGGGGGCTTCGGGAGACGTGGTCTTTCTGAGCAGTTGGGGGTCTTGGGCACACTGGACAGACACTCCGGGAAGGGCAAGCAGTCGTTTGAGTGGGAAGAAAACCCCAAGCCCTAAATCTTTCCCTGGTGGTTGCCTTTGCTGATAGACACGGTATAGGAGGATCTCCTGTGGCTGAAGCCGCCTTGGGAAAAGGACGGTGGAAAGAGGGGAAGGTCCAGTCCCCCCCCCCAGACAGGCGCTCTGAGTCCTCCAGGTGTTTAGTTTACGCAACAGTCTGTCTACGTGTAGGGGAAGGGCAGATTTAAAAGATGCCAGGGTTTTACCACCCACTTGAGAACCCCGCCTGGCAGTGAGCGACATTCTAGACACCTCTGGAACTTTCCGCTTGTGGAGCCGGGGGCGGCGCAGTAAGTCCAGGCAGGAGGGCACAGAGCGCGGAGTTCCAGTCTGCAGCGTGTCCTGAAAGTTCAGTCAGAAGGTCTGAGAGCGAGATGAAAGAGAGAATTCTCAAAAGAGGCTGTACCCCACACACACAGCGGAAAATGCTTGCCTTTTTTTTTCTTTGCTTCTCCTCTCCCTACCCCTTTTAAGGGCAAGGGAGGGGAGTGGGGGAGAGAGGATTCTGGGCATAAGGACTGTGGCTAAGAAGAGAAGGGGCCACTCTTGGGACCTGTGGTGTGGCAGGTGGCAGTCCTCTCATCCAGAGGACTTAGGCTCCGTCAGGGGTCCTCTCGCCCCTGAGCAGCACACCTGAGGGTCCTTTCTTTCCTGGGGACTTGCTCCATGCCCACGCGGGGGAGCAGGTGTCCTCACTCTGCGGCCGACAGCTGTCCCTTTCATTAGGGCCTGTTCCCAAATCCCTTCCTGGCTCAGACTGGTTTATTCCTCTGCTCTGCAGTGGGTAAGTCCCACTTTGCTTCTTGGCATAATAATAGGTTTGTTTGAGATCTTGGATGCTAGGCTTCTGCGGGGGGTGGGGGGGGGGTCTTACAATACCGGCATCATCTGATAGGACAGGAGCCCTTACACCACCAGTCTACAGGAGCAGTTTCTAGTCTGTGAGCTCAAGTTCCTGGAGAAATACAGCCCTGTGTCATCTATCTAAATAAAGTGGAGATTCTGTTTTGTTTTGTTTTTAAACATGTCTTTAAAAAAAATTTTTTTAAAGAGATTTATTGATTTTAGAGAGAGGAGAGAGAGAAAGGCTGAGAGAAAGGAGTGGGAAGCATCAACTCATAGTTGTTTCCTGTGTGTGCCTGTCCAGGCAGGCCGGGGGTTTCAAACCGGTGACCTTCGCATCCCAGGTTGACACTCGACCCACTGCGCCACCACAGGTCAGGCTTAAGTGGAGATTCTTAAAGGACCTCTTGACACTAGGCTATGCATCATTGCTGTGTGAATCTGTACTTCCGTGGAAAATAAAGACAGACTTGTTCGAGTGACTCCGCAAGCTGTTCGTGTCCACTGAGATTATTTCCTGAGGATCCGAAACGTCCAGGAAATCCGCCTGGTCTAGCACATGACTGACTGGAGCTGTCTCACTCTGTGTGTTGCACGTATTTGCAGTCTTTGGCGCGTGATAGGTACTTCATAAATATTTGATAGGATGATTCATGGCCTGGTGAGCCTCACCCTTCACACTTCTCTTTCCTTTTCCCCTTAGATCTTCAACCTCATGAAGTACGACAGCTACAGCCGCTTCTTGAAGTCTGACCTGTTCTTAAAGCACAAGCGCACCGAGGAAGAGGAGGAAGAGCCTCCCGATGCCCAAACTGCCGCTAAAAGAGCTTCGAGGATTTATAACACCTGAAGAGAGCTGTCAGGACGGCAGCTTCCACGGAAGGAAGGAACTCACTCTCAGGACCTTGCAGGGTTTATAATTGCTTTGTTATCAATCTGCAAGGACCAAAATGTACAAGACCCGTCAATGGGATGTGTGTATGTTATTAACTGCTTGATCAGTAGGTTTTGCATGATGGCTTATCTTACATAAAAACCAAACAAACTAATAGCTTTGAAGTTTAAGTTCACAAACACATGTGAAAAGCAAAAGAGTCCTTAAGCACTGGACCCCGAGCCTTTTCCTTTCTTTCTTTTTTTTGGGGGGGGGGGATTTTATTTTTTTTTCAGAGAGAGGCAGGGAGAAAGAGACTTTTTCTTTTTCTTTTTTTTTTTTTTTTTTAGAGAAAGGCAGGGGGAGAGAGACTTTTTTGAGGGAGAGAGGGTTTTTTTTTTCTTTTTTAGAGAGAAGTAGGGAGAATTTTTTTTTTAGAGAGAGAGAGGCAGGGGGAGAGAGAGAGTTTTTTTTTTTCTTTTTTAGAGAGAGGCAGTGAGAGACAGGAACATCACGCTGTCCCTGTATGCACCCTGACCAGGGAAGCAAACCAGCACTTCCATGCTCTGGGATGAATTCCAACCGAGCTATCTGGACCGGGCTTAATTTTCTTTTTTTTTAGACAGAGAGAGGAAGGGAGAGACAGGTGAGAGGGAAGGAAAACATTCATCTGTTATTCCACTCAGTGGTGCATTCATTGGTCGCTTCCTGTGTGTCGGATTGAACCGCAACCTTGTCCTTTCGGGAGGATACTCTTAACCGACTGGGCTACGTGGCCAGGCCCCTCTGAGCCTTTTATAGCTTGATGAACCACCATGTGAGGCCTGAGGCCACCAGGTGAAACTCATAGCCACCTCTTTCTTTTCAAGTCTTTGCCCCACCTCTATGGGAGGGGTCACACATGTCCACGGGTTCACCTGATGAATCAGCTCAAGAACGAGTGGATCTCACAAACCCAGGCCTCGGGGAGTGTTGTCTGTCCAGCGCCTTTTGGGTAAAATACTTCTCCGGGGCAAGTTCAGTGCTGGGTAGAGCTGAGAAAACTCACCCCCAACAGCCTGTGTGGATTTGGGGAGCTGTGTGAGCGTCAGCAGAGGGTTCTTATTTCTCTTGTGTGAGCTTGTCCTGGTTTTGCCCACAGTCTTTGACATTTCATGCAACGTGGATAAATAGTTCATTCTGACAGAAATAAGATCACCAGGAAGAAAAAACTTAACACCTGGGAAGTTAGCTGTTCAGAGTCCCCATGGCAATGCAAGGTTGTGTTGAATGTGACGGTGGCACACAGCCTGTGCCGACCTCGAGATGCATGCACGTTCCCTGACTCCAGGGCTCACTGGGGACACGTCGTAATCCTTTCTTCTCTGCCTCTACCCTTTGCTGGCCTCCTGGCTTGAAACATCAACAAGGAAAAAGAAATCCTGTCTCTCCTTGGGCAGAAAGGCTGCAAGTGATGTGCTGCTTGGCCCAGGCTAACCCAGCCAGCCTGGGTCACCCTCCCCCACCCCTGTTGAGCTAAGCCCACCAGAACCCGAGGTCAGGCACAGGTCCCTTCTGCTAATTCTTCCTGCTGTCTGCTTCCGCCAGACCTTCTCCAGTCTGTTTGCAAACCTTACACTCCTGTTTGTGCAGACAGAGCCACCAGACGCAGTTACTTGTGAGCCTTCCGATTTTCCCATTGATTTATAAATGGCCCGATGTCGAGGGTGACTGGATGCTGTACCAGTCAAACCAGGACACTTTTGAGACAGAAGGGGGATGAGTTGAATTATTACACCGGAATAATGCCATGAGCTGGGTCTGTCCTGAGTGAACCAGTTCACACAGTCACCCTATGGATGACCCTCCCCTGGTGTGACCTCTGGGGCTGTGCCTTGGATTCTCTAGCCTGAGGAAGAGATAACCTCAGGGAGCCATTCACTGGGTCACCCAGCGGAGTGTCCCTCAGAAACAGCAAATACTGGATCCCCCCACCGCGGGCTTCTCCTTCCCTAGGAGGTCCTAGACGGGCCTTCTCTCTGCCTGGGACAAGGGAGGGGTGCTGCGAGTGACACCCAAGGGCCTTGCTGTTGGGGAAATTCAGTCCTTCAAGCAGAGTAGATTGATACATTTTAAAGAGGAAGGTTCTCCAGCTCAACTTGGAGTTTACAAGCCAGAGACCTCCCCACCGGGCCAGTGTAGACCTACGGTCGTTTGGGGGTCCATGGAGTGGAGCCCCCTCCCTGCTGCTGCCTTTGGACAGCCTGCGCCCACAGGTGAGCCAGAACCCTCTTTCTGGCTTTCTCCCTCTCCCCACTGGCTTCCAAGACCCTTTGGAAGGGGCGTCTCCGTATCAGCACCTGAAGGAAGGAATCAGCCAGGAGACTGTCTACTGAAGCAAAGCCCCTCACTTAGGAGCGGCCTGAGAAGCCCGATGCCCACAGGATAGTAGACGAGCGCATGTGTTTAACCACAGCCGACGCCTCCCGGCGCGAGCGCGCCCACTTCCCCCGGCTCGCTCCTGCCCAGCCACCCCGTCTACGCCAATGGGAACTGAGGCAGGTGCAGAATCCGGCTTCCTGAGGCCACTGCTTCCCGAGACGGAAGCGCGGGGAATCCACGTGGCCACACAGATGCTCTACCCAGCTTTTCACTTGATCCCCATGTCTGTTCTCCATCTATTTATTTTTTAACTTTTAAAAATTAATTTTTAAATTTTATTTTAATTAAAAATTTTTATTGATTGCTTTTAGAGAGACAGAAAGAAAGGGAGGGAGAGGAAGGGGGGAGGGAAAGAGAGAAAGAGAAAGAGAGGCGAATTCATTTGTTGTTCCACTTAGTTGTGTATTCACTGGTTGCTCCCTGTGTGTGCCCTGACCTGGGATCGAACCTGCAACCTTGGCATTTTGGGACGATGCTCCAATGAACTAAGCTAACTGACCAGGGCGAATTTACTGATTTTCGAGAGAAAGGAAGAAAGAGAGCGCGCAACATTAAGTGGTTCCACTTATTTATGCATTCAGTGGTGGTTTCTGATACGTACGCTGACCAGGGGTCAAACCTGCGTCCTTGGCATGTGGGGACAATGCTCTAAACAACGGAGCTACCTGGCCAGGGCTCATCCATTTATTAATTAGTAGTTAAATTGTACCAGCAGTGCTCTAGGGACAGTGTTAGGGGCCAGGATTCAGTGGCGAGAAAGTAGCCATGATGCTTCATGCTCCAGTGGAGTGTACAGGTGTTTTAAAATGTGGGTTTTATTATTAGTCAGATTTGGTTAGGCCAACAGATCAGGGACCGACTACCATTGAAGAGTTCCGTGGGGGAGGGGGCATGCTGGGCCATGCCACGTGGAGACTCACCAGGTCGACCACTGGGAGGCAGAGGGAGTGGGCGGAAACTGTGGGCGGGAGGTTTTGTTGTGGCTTCCACAGGAAGGCAGGCGGGGTGAGCAGGCTTCGAATTGGCTGGTTGGAATGATTTCCGTGGGCTCTGGGGTTAGGGGCTGTCCCTAGTTGTCTGGTACCTGGCTCTGGGTGCCGAGGGCAGACAGCCCAGAGTCTGAGGGCTGGGTAGATGAGCCCCGAGTGGTTCATTTGCATACGAAAGGTGTGCTCTAGCTGCCTACCATCTCTAGAATCAGCAGCCCCAGAAGGCCAGTCCCTCCACTGCCAGCGAGGCCTCTGGTGTCAAGGCATCAAACAACAAAAAGGAGACATGCTTAATGCAACAGGCTGCAGGATCTCAAACTCCCACCTGCAGGTCATAGATGCATTTGATGGGGCAAGTGTTTTAAATCTTTCAATGCAAATGCATTAGGCAGAGCTCGAGTGACATCTCCAGTTAGCCACAGGCCCCAACATATCCTATTGCCTTATAACAGGCCACTCATGTATTTGTTACCTTCTCGCTCCGTGATTGGCACCCTGCTCTCCTGTCCCCAGATACGGAGGACATGGCCTGGGTAACATTTTCCTCTGTGACTTTGCAGTCATGAATTACATCTCCAAACCCACTCTGCTGACTTGCCTGACTCCTGCAGACTAACCTGTGGTCCACGCCCTCCCCACGGGTCCACACAACCCACCCGCGGTGTGGCAGGCCTGGTGGGGGTCGCCTCACACATGCAGAGAGCCCCTCTCCCATCGCCTCAGACACGTTACCTCCCAGAGTGAGGGAACAGCAGCATCTCCCATCTTAGAGACCGGAAGACCAAAACCAGTGGCGGGACTCACACAGGCACATGCTGGTGACCGAGGAACCTGAGCCTGGAACTACACCTTGTGTCCCCTGACCCCAGCTCCCTTTTCTGTCTGTCCCTTGTCTGCACAGGGCCCCAGGGAAGCCCAGGGTTGGGGTGAACCAGATTCTTTTGCCAAAGAGGCTCACTGACCCACAAAACAGATATTTAATGAGCACCAACTACATGCCAGGCCAAATGCTAGATACAGGGCTGTAGGGATGAAGGAAGGAGGCAGACAGCCTGCCTCCAGGGAGCAGCTGGTCAGGAGATGAGATCGAGCCTTTACCAAAACTCTGCTACCAAAAAGAAAGCTACTGGCCCCTGGGAGAGGGACCACTGGGACACACCGGCTGGTGTGATCCTCTCTTAGGTTTACAAGCTCAGACGTTCTGGCTTTCCCCAGAATACCAGGATGCTACTAGGGCTCATACTGACACTGGGGGTGGAGTGATTTCTTTAAAACACACACACAAACACACAGGAGTGCTCTGTTCTCGTGGAGATAGCTTTTGATTCCAGTCTTAGTGAACTCCAGAGAACTAGTTTGGTTAACTAGTTTCCCATGATGGTTTCGCTAACCAGGACATAAGTCCCTCCCTGTGTCACAGAGTTGGGAGCTGATGTACTGGGACCCAACAGCAGATCCTGGCTCTGGCTTTGGGAGCAGGCTTTGTGTACAAACTTTGCAAACTGCAGTTATGACTCTCACTCTGTCATTGTTTACTTTCATCTGGGCTGTGGCTGTTCTAGAACTTGCATTTATTTAAGTGCTGAATGGTCTGGTGGAGCCATTAGCTTCCAGGTTTTTTAAATTTGCAATTCTTAAGACACCCTGAGCTCTGTAAAGGGCTGGTGCCTAGGCTGGGTGGGCAGAAACCACACGCACAGCAGGGGCAGGGGGCGAATCTTCCGGGAAAGGTCTCCAAACTTTCTGCCCCTTAGGAAAGCCTGAGGACCCCCTTACACAGCTCCCCACCCCTATGTCCCTTCCCAGCCTGGTGTATGGCTATTTATCTGTTACCGGTTTGTGACCTTTCTCCCCAAGGACAGGGACTGAGTGTGTCTCATCGTGTGCCTGGCCCAGAGCAGCCACATAGCAGGCCCTCCATCATGTTTCCTGAATGAGTGAGTGAATGCCTGGCCCTTGAATTTTGGCTGATCTCATTCACAGCCTACCATCTTAGTGTTGTCCTTTGTTAATGGCTAACCTGTGATTGTCATCAACACACAGAGTTGGGGGGCGTGGAGAGGCCCACCGCTTCCAGAGCACCTCCCACATGCCAGGGACACTGCTGATGGGCGTGGCTTTCACTGTATCAGTGGGGGACTGACCTTCAGAGGTACTGAACCTGTACCAGGTACCATGGCTTGTGGCTGGTGGTTCCTGGATTGGAACCCAGCCCACCGTCTTGCACTCCCCCAGGCTGGGCCAGATTTCAGCTCAGGCAAAGCTTTGGCCATTCCAACTAAGAAATGGGACTCTCTCTCTCTATTCTTTTGGGGAGAAGGCCACCACCCAGCTGGTCTTGACCCAATCTTCCCTTCTTTCTGCAGAAGGGGCCTCCCCTTAGCCAGGGGGGTAGCATCAAATGCTCCCTTACAAAAATGTCTGGTTTTGTGCTTGCAACCAGTTTTCCCCATTTTGGTGAAATAACATGACCATCTTTCCATGCCAGGAAACATAACTGCACACCACCAATAAAAGGCCAGTTCTGAGATGATCTAGAGAAGATAAATGTTT
The DNA here is from genome assembly GCF_036850765.1 of Saccopteryx bilineata. NCBI lineage: Eukaryota > Metazoa > Chordata > Mammalia > Chiroptera > Emballonuridae > Saccopteryx > Saccopteryx bilineata. The sequence goes on along the minus strand of NC_089496.1, from coordinate 104,593,463 downwards.
CCTTCGTGCTAATTTCAGCACAGTTTATATGCTGTTTTGCAACATGGGCAAACTGTTTTCTTCTTATTTAGAAATTTAAACTCTGTTTTTTAAACTGTTATGGCATACGGATCGCCTAAGAGTAACAGACGTCTGCTTGATAGAGATGTTCCCAGGAAAAGAATTTGCTGCTTCTTGGTCTCCAGAGGAAGGCTGACTGTGCAAGTATGTGGCTTTTGGTCCACATGTCACCACTCTTAGCCCTGTAAGAAGAATGGGGGAAGCAATGTGGCCGCCTTCTGACTATCTGCCTTTACAGAGCCTGGTGACATAGAGGTGAGCTCCTAGTCCTGAAGGAGGTGTTCCTGCCCCTCCCGGAGGGAAGAGACCCCTGAATTTACCTAGGCAGGTACATGGGAGTCCACTTTTACTACATGTGCAGCTTCCCCAGAATCTTAGCAGTGAAAGAATTTCTTTCTGTTACCTTTATTATTTTTTTCCCCTTACTGTTGGTTACCATGGGGATTTTGGTTGAGATCAGGTCATGAAGTTCAACTGTCTGAATTCTCACCCAGCTCCATCACCTCCTAGCTGTCTATAGTCTCGGACTAAAGACATCTCTCTTGCCACACCTAAGTTTCCTGGCCCGTTAGATACAGATCACATTTGGTCCCCATGTAAGATTCAGTGAGAGAATGTATGTGATGTACATAGCACAGTGCCTGGCCCATAGGGGATCGATAGATATTAGTGCCCCAGAGAGGTTGTGTGGTCTATCTAAGGACGTGCAGGGAAGGCTAGCAGCTTTGGGATAATTTCTGACTCCTTGGCTGGGGCTCTTCTTACCCCATGACCCCTGAGTGGAGGAAGGAAGTGCCCCACGGTTAAGGGGGCTGGATCTGAAGGCCATTCAAATGACTGAAGTGGAAAGTGGGTGCAGGAACAGGAGCAGGTGAGGCTAGAAGTTGGGGGTGTGCAGGGGGCAGCGGGGGGGGGAGACCCCAGTGGGCCTAGGCTTGGGTGACAAGACCAGGAGGTGGCTCAATTGTCAGCCTGCAGGCAGGTTCCTAGTCCAGCCAAGTGGCCCAGCTAAAGGGAAGCGTGTCTTAGAGAAGTCACTTAGAGCAGTGGTCCCCAACCTTTTTTGGGCCACGGACCGGTTTAATGTCAGAAAATATTTTCACGGACCGGCCTTAGGGTGGGATGGATAAATGTATCACGTGTCCAAGACAAGCGTCAAGAGTGAGTGTTAGACGGATGTAACAGAGGGAATCTGGTCATATTTTAAAAATAAAACATCGTTCAGACTTAAATATAAATAAAACGGAAATAATGTAAGTTATTTATTCTTTCTCTGAAGACCGGTACCAAATGGCCCACGGACCGGTACCGGTCCGGGGCCGGGGGGTTGGGGACCACTGACTTAGAGGATGTTGGCAGATGGAAGCACAGGGAAACCGGCTGTCTCCTCTGGAGGCGTTTTGCATCCGAAGGGAGGGGCAGGGGATACAGTAAATGCCCTCTGGAGAGTTGCTAGCATCTTCAGTGACTTCCCTTGGCAAGCGAGGATTATGGTTTCCCCGGGAGGCCCTGTCCGCCCGCCCCCGCCGCCTCCTGGTGCTTTCCAGGGTGTCCAGGGCATTCCAGGCCCCCACCCCTGGGAGAGTAGGAACAGCCTTCCTGAAGTTCTCGGCTCGGGCTCATGGGGGCGCTGGTGAGCCGTGGAGGGAGGGAGGGAGCAGCTGGGATCCCGGTGGGGAGGTCCCTGCAGCGCTGGAGGACCCTCTCGAGGGCCTGGGCACCCCCGGCACCCCAAGAGGTCCCCCCAAGAGATGCTCCCTCCCCAGGTCCTTTTGAAAAGGGGTCTTTTTGTGCTAATCAGCTTCGGAGAGCCCAGGTCCTAGGATGGGGAGCCCTGGAATGTTCAGGCCCCTGCCCGCTGACCAAGACCATTGCTGCGCTGGGACAGGCAGGAAGGTGGGGCAGCTGCTCCTCCCTTCCTGTCCCCCCGCAGGCCTCTGGCTGCTCAGGCAGGAGGAGGAGGCTCTTCTCCGGCTGGCACGGAGCTTTGGCCTCCTCTCACTGTGTGGACGCCCTCCACCTTGGCCTCTGCTGGCCCCAGAGACCCCAGATATCCCACGGCACCATCCGCGGGAAACTTTCATTCATTGCTAACATCACTGCCCATTTTTTAAAAATGCTTGGAAACAATGTTTCAACACCAGTTTATTACTTAAACAACACTAAACTGCCTGGTGCTATAGTTATATTAACACAGAGATCAAGAAGTGACTGGCTTGTGCATGGAGGCTTAGAGGTTCAAAGTGGTTAGGATATTAAATTCCTCCCTTTCCCGTCACTGGGTTTTTAAAAGTAGATCTCTAAATCCTCACCTTTTATTTCTGGTGTTTGTTCTGCAGTGTAGTTATTATTTCTAAAGCTCCCAGGATAATAAAATAAAATTTCACCCTTTCCTCCCCAGCTCTCTGGGATGCATTATTAGTTGGAGCGAGGGCTTTTTTTCCTTTAACTGAGGAATAACTCATGTTCAGTGAAGTGTACACATCTTAAGTGAGCGGCTCAGTGAATGCCTACATTTGTTTGCACACATGGACCCGCCACCAGGTCCAGCATCTGGGGTACAGCTTTTAAGGGGCCCCGTCTCAAGAAGGCCACCTGAGGGGGACATCTGGTGACAGCCCTGGGGCCAGGGGGCTGCGGTGGGGCAGAGGGCGGGTGGGTGTTAGCATTGAACCACTTAGTAACGAATTGAAAACAAATACATACATTGAAATTTTAAGTTTTCCTGTTTCATTCAAAAATAACCAAACTTAGTTACCAATGAAATACCCGCCTCTGACGAGCACCGCGCACTTCTCAAACTGTGGGAGCGGGCTGACCTGGCAACCTTAAGTCCTGTCTCACGGTGACTTTTGCATGGTACTTACCTTATTATTTTTTTTAAATAACATCACCTTTTTAAAAAAATTTTTTTTTAATTTATTCATTTTAGAAAGGAGAGAGGGAGAGAGAGAGAGAGAGGAGAGAGACAGAGAGAGAATGGGGGGGAGGAGCAGGAAACATCAACTCCCATATGTGCCTTGACCAGGCAAGCCCAGGGTTTTGAACCGGCAACCTCAGCATTTCCAGGTCGATGCTTTATCCACTGCACCACCACAGGTCAGGCACCTTATTATTTTTTTAATCCCAGCCACCACGGAGGATCCAGCTCTGCAAAGACATGACTACGTCAAAAGGAACGTAGCACAGTCCAGTGCTGAAACTGTGAGCCAGTTGGACCTAACTCAGTGTCAGCTATCCGTGGACTTTCCCTGAAAACAGAACACCCTGTGACCTTGCTCTGTCATCTGGGTGCCTCGGTGGGCAGTTTGGGAACTGTAGTGTGAGGACACCATTGGGTCACCTCAACTGCCCCCATTACAAGCTGTTTGAAGGCAAAGTGAATGTGGACAGGTTTGTTTCAACTAAAGCGGAGAGAAAACATCGCCTTCTTTACTAGGGTCGTGCTTCCTAACGTGACTACGTGTAAGCAAGAGCTGAGAAACTGAGCCCGGTGTCAGGTATCTATTTAACAAGGGAGCTCAGGCAGTGGTCTGGGTAAATAATCTAAAGACCATTGTGTGAGGACCTCGGACACAGAATTCACGGTCAGAGGGAAAAAAAAGAAGAGTCAAGTCTCAGGGACAAAGCCTGGGTCCTGACGCAGCCAATGGAATGATGTCAGCGGCCTTGTGAATACTCCTCACTCACCTGTTCTCTTGAATAGGTGCTGGTTGAATAAAGCACAGGTGACAGGCCCTGCCTGACCTAGGTAGTGCCGGACCCAGAGACCCGGAGATGAACAAGCCCAGCCCTGCCCTTGAGTTCCTGAATGGAGTCTTTAGGGCGTGACTTAGTGTCAGGGTAAATTAGACGGTGAGTTACTGATGCTGTCCTACATTCTCGCCTCCCTGTTCCGCACCAAATGAACCCACACCCCCCCTCCCAAATATCAGTGGGCAGGGGAATTGAGGGCTCTTTCTCTCAGCCAGTATCAATATATCCTTGGTGAATTACTAAAAACGCTAAATGGCAATGGTGGGGGCCTTTCTATGGTTTCTTTATTCCTTAATTAGAATAATGAGAATAACCCACAGGTTTATAAAGTTCCTTCCAGCTCACACATGCATTTTCGCCACTGAAACAGAAGGGGAATGTTGACCCCATTCTACAGATAGAGAAGCAGAGCTGACACAGGCTGAGTAGATTATTCAGGGTCCCTGGGAAGTAAGTGGCCGGCGAGCTGTAACCTGCACCTGGCCCCTGGCAGCAGGCCCAGCTGTGCCCATGCCCCTGACCACAGCACCTTCCCAGTTCCCTTCTCCGAAGGAACTGCAGTCGTGAATCTGAGCAGCCACTGCCATTCAGATGGATCCAGGTGAAATCATTTTCCTGAAAACCTTGCATCTGCCCAGACATTTTGGACACCTGCTGCACACCGGGCAGTGTGTGGATCCTTCTGGGCCATCTCCTTCTTCCGCCTACAAGCTGCCCTGGGGACGTGGGTCTGTGGGGTGGGAAGGGTAAGTGCCCTTCAGGGGGAGGGTTTACTTAGGAAGAAGTTAAACCCCTGGAGGCATTCAAGCAGAGGCCGGGCTGTCACCTGCGAGACAGGGTACAGGAGTGTTCAGATGTCACCTGCGATTGGACTGCTGAACCCTGAAGCACACTGTTCAACTCAGGCTGCAGGTTTGTGACCTGGAAGACGCTTCTCAGGAAAGAGGGGAACTCACCGCTTGGCTTCATTCCGAGGGAAAGCAGGAAGTGAGTTTCCAAGGGAGATTTAGGAGAGAAAACAAATCTCCCAAAAGGCACGTTTTGTTTCAACATTTGCACAAGCTCTTAAGCTTGGGCACTGGAGAGCTTTGAGGACACCATCAAACGAAACCATTTCAGTGGAATAATAAATATTAGTTTGGGAGCCTTCCCTGTTACCAGCTGTCCTTGGGAGGCACAGTCTGCCAGCTGGGTCACCACCCCACGGAGGGAGTAAGGGCTCTTTCTAGCCCGGAGAGCTTAGACTGAGCTACCTAACCCAGGACGGTGGAGACGAAGGGAGAGAGAAGCTGGCGGAGGTGCCAGGGTGGTTGCTGGGGTGAGGGACATGGGCGGGAGACAGGGCTTCTAATAAGTTCCAGAACTTGCTATTTGGATCTCCTGCAGGGTTTTGAGGAAACAAAAGGAGAACACATTGGACTGTGTATCTTCCATGGTACCAGTCCTCTGAGACGGGCCATGTGGTTCTGGGCTTTGTAAGGGTTCCTTTATTAACCCGTGGGCTGCAGGAGGGTCGCCACCGTGGGGAGGTGCTGCTCAGGGTTGTAGGGTGTGCCTGAGAAGCTTCTAGTCACTTGGTTCGCCTCCAGAACGGTTCCGCTTTCCATCCCTGAGAGAAAACCCCACCCTGTAGGTCGCAAAGCACTCAGTCTTCCTAATGATCTCCTTTGAGCCTCACTACAAGTTTAAAGACAACGCACAGGTATCAATGTGCCCATTATGCAGATGGCAAAAGTGAGGCTCAGAGGCGTACATGACAGCTGCCTAAGGAACATGGGGACGTTTAAGCTGACCTTTGCTGCCTGCCTTCCCCCCTATCTGCCGCGTGAACACCAGGCTCTCTCCATCTGAGCTTTGGCTTGAAGACTCATCAAGCTGGTTTGGCTTCCCTGTCCCCAGAGCAACTTTCCAGCAACTTTGGAACTGAAGGCTGAATTATCATTCTGGTTTTTTTCCAGTCCTCTCTTTGCTTGTCGGAAGCACTTTCTGAAAACTCATTGAATTGTTTGTGAAAATGAGTGACAACGCACTTGCCAAAGCATCACGTGGGCGGTGGCATTCTGGTATCTATTCTGCACACACAAAGAAAACGCTGCCGCTAATTACATCTGTCCCCTCTGGATGTGCCGCGCGCCCCTCCGCACGCTGCCTGTTTATGGGGTTCTCAGTTCAGGGCTCTATTCTCTCCACAGCATTCACAGAGAGCCGGCTCGGGAGCTGCTGTTGAAGTTCCTATTTCCATTTTGTTGTTGTTGTTGTTGGGAGGTGGGGTAGGAAAGGAGGAACAGGGTGTTTCTTGGAAGTAAAGGGGTGGGGGCAGCAGCATACATTGTAACCAAAATGGAAACAATCTATGAACACCATAGATTGCAGCAAGTTCAAAGGATGCTGAGGGAACAGTGCAGGTGCTGGGTCTGAGGTATTTGGAGTTTAGATGAAAAAGAAAGGCAAACAAACTAGTTGGCAGCTCCTCTCAAAGAGGGACTGTGTGCTGATCACGCCTTCCAGCGAGAACCGTGGGTCCCACCAGAGGCGAGTGCAGTGGGAGGGGGCGGAGGGGAGAGAAAGAGGGATAGTAAAGTATGGTTTGAGATGAGCTCATTGCCATAGCTCTCCATATGGAAACAGTGTGGGGGGTCAGTCCCGCACCGCATGGGAGCTTCGAAGAAGCTCAACAGAAGGAAAGAATCTCCGACACTGCTCAAGTTCAGGCTGTAGAAAGCACAGCTTCGGAGGTGGCTTCAGGGGTGGAGCCAGTTCTCTGACAGTTATTTCTTCTTTCTCTCTCTCTTTTTAGTGAGTGACCAAGAGAGAGAGAGAGAGAGGAAGGGAGAGAGATAAGAAGTATCAACTCGTAGTTGTGTCACGGTAGTTGTTCAGTAATTGAAAGACAGGTTCCAAAATGCTACTTGACTCTGCAAAACTTACTCTCAGTATCACACAGGGCGACTGACTCTCAGTATCACACAGGGCGACTGACTGTCAGTATCACACAGGGCGACTGACTGTCAGTATCACACAGGGCGACTGACTGTCAGTATCACACAGGGCGACTGACTCTCAGTATCACACAGGGCGACTCACTCTCAGTATCACACAGGGCGACTCACTCTCAGTATCACACAGGGCGACTGACTGTCAGTATCACACAGGGCGACTCACTCTCAGTATCACACAGGGCGACTGACTGTCAGTATCACACAGGGCGACTGACTCTCAGTATCACACAGGGCGACTGACTGTCAGTATCACACAGGGCGACTCACTCTCAGTATCACACAGGGCGACTCACTCTCAGTAACACACAGGGCGACTCACTCTCAGTATCACACAGGGCGACTCACTCTCAGTATCACACAGGGCGACTGACTGTCAGTATCACACAGGGCGACTGACTGTCAGTATCACACAGGGCGACTCACTCTCAGTATCACACAGGGCGACTCACTCTCAGTATCACACAGGCCCTGGCCAGTTGGCTCAGCAGTAGAGTGTTTTCCCAGCATGTGGAAGTCCCGGATTCGATTTCTGGTCAGGCACACAGGAGAAGTGACCATCTGCTTCTCCACCCCTTCCTCAAATGCTAAGCAATGGAACAGTGGCCCCAGATGGGCAGAGCATCAGCCCCAGACAGGGGGTTGCCGGGTGGATCCTGGTTGGGGCGTATGCAGGAGTCTGTCTCTGCCTCCCTGCCTCTAACTTGATTAACACACACACACTCACACACACACACGCACACACGCGCACACACGCGCGCACACACACCTAGAATGGGCAGGGGCTATTGTCCTTCAGTTTACATGCCAAGAAGCAGAACCCGTGGGACCTTGGTGGTGGCCCTGCCTGCCCCCCAGCAGTGGCTGCCCCAGGGATCTGAGGAAAACTCACTCATTCATTGCTCACTCAATCAGTGACCCATCTTCCCCAGAGCGGGGGCTCAGCTGCGCTTGAGCTGCTGGGGAAGCACTCACCAGATGTTGGTTTTTAGGTTTTCCTTTAAAAATAAACACACACACCTGGGATTCAGTTGTTTCAGAGGGTGGTCCCTCCCTAATTGTTGGCTTCCTTGGAGGGCCCAGGCTGGGTGACAAATAGGCATCTTTAAATACCAGTCACATGCAATGAGGTGTTCTCACCAAGCGGGACAGGGAGGCCAGCTGACCAGACTCACGCGTGCCCCTCACATCACTCAGGGGACACACGGTTCCTGTGTGAGGTGACGTGTGAAGCCGCCTCAGTTACCAACGTGGTCACGTCTCTCAAGTGGATCTAGTTAAATCTTGGCGTTAAATGAGCAGATATAACGCTCGTAGGCAGACACTCTCAGAGGATGCCTGGGGCCCCTCTCCCTGAACCCCGACCCTACACACTCCACAGCCTTCCAGGGCTCCAAGCTGACCACCCCGCCCGCTCCTTCCCTGAGGCCGTCACTGCCCCACCCCCAACTGCAGACTCCACTGTTAGAGGCCAGGACCTTCGGGGCCACCCCGGCCACTTCAGTGTGTGTGTGGGGTCCATCCCTGCAGCGGCCATGACCTTCGGGGCCCTCCCCCCAATGCCACCCCGGCCACTTCAGTGTGTGTGTGGGGTCCGTCCCTGCAGCGGCCATGACCTTCAGGGCCCTCCCCCCAGTGCCACCTCGGCCACTTCAGTGTGTGTGTGGGGTCCGTCCCTGCAGCGGCCATGACCTTCAGGGCCCTCCCCCCAGTGCCACCTCGGCCACTTCAGTGTGTGTGGGGGGGTCTGTCCCTGCAGCGGCCATGACCTTCGGGGCCCTCCCCCCAGTGCCACCTCGGCCACTTCAATGTTGGGGGGGACTTCCTGCAGCGGCTACCACCCATTCCCGTTCTGTCATCTCTACTTACAATAACAAGTCTATATTTTCTTTTTACATATCTAGAAAAAAAGAATACATGTATTTGGTTTGGTTTATGGTTCTATTTAAAAAAAAGATAAAGGCCTATTATCCTGCTGGCCTCAGTTAGCGGGCTGACAGGAATCGCTGGGGGGTGGGGGGACAGGGTGGAATGTTAAATAGGAATTGAGAGGAAAGGGTACAAGCCTGCTGGGAGCAAAGTGCTTTCAAACCCCTGGGGGCTGTCTCAGACAGAAGAGGGGACAGGGGACTTCCGGCCTCAGAGGCCATTAGCAGCCATCCCATAATGATCTCCCATGTGGTGGCTCGGCAAACACAGCTCCTGACAGCCGACTGCGTGGGGTCTTCCCGCTCCACACTGAGTGAGTGATGTTGCATGGGTGGGTGAGGTCAGCAGGGGGCGGACATTTACTCCACAGATATCAGCAAATGCTACAACCAGGGCTTGTCACCACCCCCACACCCCCATCCCAACCCAGAACCTGTTGTTCAACTTGACCAGCACAGAACTGAACGTTCCAGGCAGAGGCGGTCACACGCATATATAGTGTGACATCTATCTATCATCTACAATCTATCTCTCTATCTCTTTATGTCTCTATCTATCTATGTCTCTATCTATTATCTATTATCTATCTATCTATCTTCTATCTATCATCTATCTCTCTAGTTATCTCTATCTCTCTATCATCTATTTATCTATCTATCTATCTATCTATCTATCATCTATCTCTCTCTCTAGTTATCTCTATCTCTCTATCATCTATCTATTTATCTATCATATATCTATCTACCATCTGTCTATCATCTATCATCTATTATCTATCTATCATCTATCTCTATCTGTCTCATCTATCTATCTCTCATCTATTATCTATTATCTATCTATCTATCTACCTATCTATCTATCTATCTCAACGGTTTAGTTCATGGGACAGGGTAGTTCATTCAAAAACATTCAGAAACACCTCCCCAGTCAGGCAAAGGGCAAACAGGAACGAACCGGCTCGTGGTGAACTCAGACCTGAGCAGTGAGTATGTGAAGAACGGGGGTGGAAAAAGACAGAGTAACACCTAGTAAGCAGATTTAGGAGGACAGAGATCAAGTTCAAATCAATTCTTGTTTGAGGAATTCAAGGATTATTAAGAAAAATTCATCCCTTCTTCAGCCTTTCAGAATGTCCACAAATTATGTTGCAAAGAGGTGTGATGTCACCACCACCCCACAGTCCTCCAGAAATGCCCCAACACCAACTACAAGACCGGCCACAAAGGAGACAAGCCCCTCTCACAACACGGCCCAGAGCCGGGACGGTCCGGCCCTTGCTCGCGGCAACATGTGCAGGTCGCCCCAGCTTCTCACGTCCCCTTAGACCAGGCGTCCCCAAACTACAGCCCGCGGGCCGCAATGCGGCCCCCTGAGGCCATTTATCCAGCCCGCACTGCACTTCTGGAAGGGGCACCTCTTTCATTGGTGGTCAGTGAGAGGACCACTGTATTTGGCAGCCCTCCAATGGTCTGAGGGACAATGAACTGGCCCCTGTGTAGAAAGTTTAGAGACCCCTGCTAGACGGATGCTTAAGCCGTCGTTTACAAAAACATGAACAAAATTCCGAGCTACACTTTCCAACCTCAGACCCTCTTGTTGCTTTTGGAATCTTTGGCGAGTCCTGGGCCCTTGTGGGGGGTGAGGGGGACGCTTTGTAGTGGGGCCAGTGACTCAGCCCAGATGATCAGTCCTCGGCGAGGCCATGGCTGGACCCCCCCTCCCCCCACCCAGAGGACGGGACCTACGAGGACGGGACCTACGAGGACGTGGTGTGAAAACACGGCCTCCGTCACATTCCTGTTGTGTCCTCTCCCCGCCCCGTGGCGGTGGCGAGCAGGTGGCCCTCCCTGTGGTGGGATTGGCACCGGGATGGCCACAGAGTAGAAGCAGCGCAGCGGGGGAGCTGGCCGGGAGTGCCAGGCTTGCTCCGTGCCAGCCTGCTTCCAGTTAACACGGGGCCGGGCAGCTGAAGAGCTGGAAATTGCAATGGGGTGAATGTGGAAGGTCCCCGCCAGCTGCTGAGAGGTGACGGGGGCACCGCTCCACCGTGCCAGATGCCACAGAGCAGTGTGGAAGGAACACACACGACTCAGCCCTGCCGGCTGGATCTGAGGCTGGCTGCCTTGCCAAGGCCGGCCCGGGCAGCTCGTCCTGCCTCCTGCTGGGCTGCCCTCTGCTCCCAGGCCCCGGGCCCGTCCAAAGCCAGGTGTCGCCTGTATTTCTGCAGGAAAGGGAGTGTTCCCAGCACACAGCACACCCAGCCTCACGGCCCTGGGCATTTCGGCACACATTATGCCATTCACGCCCAGTGTGGGCCAAACACAGCCCGTTCCAAACCGAGGTGGGCTGGATGCGGTGTGGGAAAACCCCAGAAAGCCCAGTCCCTGCCCTCAGACTCGGCTGCAGGCATCATGCCGCTCCAAACCCTCCCTGTCTGCAGAGGAGAAGCTCTCTAACGACAAAGTTCCCTGGAAGCCAGGGGCCATGGGGGGAGGACAGGCTGGTTCTTTGTGACTCCAGGTGGGAAGCATTAGAAACAAATAAGTTAAACAGACCAAATGAAGGAGAGGTCGAAGCCGCTGCTCTGGGGCCACGGCCTGGTGAGGGGGTGCTGACGGCTGAGTGTGCAGCTGCTGGGGGCCCAGCCTCTGCGTCCCCAAACCCCTCCTTCCCGAAACCCTCAGAGGGCTGGGGTTTGGCCCTCGAGGACCTAACTTCTTTCCAAGTGAGAGAAACCTGGGGGAGGGGCTGGTAGAGGAAAGGGGGCCGGAGGGGGCGTGTCTGAGGCCTTAGGATACCAGGAGTGCCAGACAGGCAGGAAGACAGAGACCCGCCCCGGCTGGGTGGCTCAGACGTTAGGAACATCGTCCCAAAGTGCAGAGGGTGCCGGTTCAACCCCTGGTCAGGACACACACAGGAACACCTGGATGTCCCTGTCTGTCTGTCTGTCTGTCTCTCTCTCCCTTCCTCTCTTGCTGAAATCAATGAATAAATTAAAAAAAGACAGAGGCCCGACACACCAGAGAGACGGACAAGAAACAGACCCGGGACCGGAACACAGTGGAGACGGAGAATGACAGCCACGGGCAGGGAGGGCGGGAGAGACTGCAGAGTGGAGGCGACTTGGAGCTGCATTTCAGACCCTGCTCCTCCCGCCAGACGCCCTGACCCACGGTCCTCCAGCTCTCCTGCGGAGGCAGGTGGGCTCTCTGGACTTACGGGGCCGGGCCCCCAGTGTCCCTGAGGGCTGGACGCAGGTTGGAGGACCAATGCAGCCCACCCCTCCTCCTCCCTGGGAGTAGGAAAGGGCGTTTAGAGCAGTGGTCCCCAACCCCTGGGCTGCGGACTGGTACCGGGCCGTGGGCCATTTGGTACCGATCCTCAGAGAAAGAATAAATAACTTACATTATTTCCGTTTTATTTATGTTTAAGTCTGAACGATGTTTTATTTTTAAAATATGACCAGATTCCCTCTGTTACATCCGTCTAAGACTCACTCTTGACGCTTGTCTTGGTCACGTGATACGTTTATCCATCCCACCCTAAAGGCCGGTCCATGAAAATATTTTCTGACATTAAACTGGTCTGTGGCCCAAAAAAGGTTGGGAACCACTGATTTTAGAGGATCAGGAATGCCCGGTCTCACCTACCCGGCCGCCCGCACCCAACACCACACCCCTTCCCTCGGGAGCTGCCCAGAGGGACGCAGTCTGAGGGTGCTCTCGGCCACCCCAGTCCTCTCACTGGCAGAGTGGGCTGTGTGCCTGCCTGGCTCTCTGAGTGCCCTCCGGGTCTGGGTGCTCTGAGCTCTGAGAGTCAGCTTTGGAGTTCAGGGGCCATGTCAGCAGTCGCAGTGGGAACATAGCTCCCGGGGTTCCTGCCTCAGCTGTGTCAGCACTGAGGAAACAGAGGCCCAGAGACTCACCTGACTGAGCCAACATCACGGCCTGCTGGGGGCCGGGCTCTTAAGTCACCGTCACCAAGGTGGGAGGAGACCACGAGAGAAAGAGAGAATTGCGGGGGGGGGGGGTCCGCCTCTCCCAGTCCCAGGGGCCATCCCAGTAGTCTCTCCCCCTCCCCCTATCCTGAGGGGGCTGGCAGGGCCCCACTTCTGCAGAAACTAACACTTCTCACCTCAGCCAATGTCACATTGGCCCCTTGGGGCAGCTGCTGTTGTTAGATCAGTTTAACTGATGAGGAAACAGACTCAGATTCAGTGACTTGCCCAAGGTCATAGCCAGTAAGTGGCAGAGCCAAGGTCTCTCTGCTTTGGATGCAGAGAATGATGAATGAATGAATGAATGAATGAATGAATGAATGAATGAATGAAATGAGTGAGTGAGTGATTAGTCAGCATTTAGAAGTCCAGAGAGGCGGAGCTGGAAAGGCCTGAAAGGTCCTCAAGTTTATGAGCAAACTCACTGCCACTGTTTCCCCTCCTATGTGCAGACATCACTAATCAACTGAACCATTCTTTTCCTCAAGCCACCCTTCAGCCTCCCAATCTCCCTTGGCCGCCTGCTCCGCAGCCGCTGCTACTGATGATAGCGGAGCAGAGGCTGCTGGTGCCCTGCACTGATGCCTTCCGCCAGGTGGGGGCTCTCACACTCGGGGCGCTGCTGATCGAGCTGTTGAGGACTCACACCTGCCTCCTGTCTATCTAGAGGCTTGCCCCCCCCCACCCCCCGCTGCAGTAAATGCTCCAGAGCTCCCTGTGGGGCTGGGGGGAGGCTGTCTGGACGTCTCCTGAGGCTGTGGGGCTGGGGGGAGGCTGTGGGGCTGGGGGAGGCTGTCTGGACGTCTCCTGAGGCTGTGGGGCTGGGGGAGGCTGTCCGGACGTCTCCTGAGGCTGTGGGGCTGGGGGGAGGCTGTCCGGACGTCTCCTGAGGCTGTGGGGCTGGGGGGAGGCTGTCTGGACGTCTCCTGAGGCTGTGGGGCTGGGGAGAGGCTGTGGGGCTGGGGGAGGCTGTCTGGACGTCTCCTGAGGCTGTGGGGCTGGGGGAGGCTGTCCGGACGTCTCCTGAAGCTGTGGGGCTGGGGGGAGGCTGTCCGGACGTCTCCTGAGGCTGTGGGGCTGGGGGGAGGCTGTCTGGACGTCTCCTGAGGCTACATCTTCGCCCAGCCTCTTCCACTGCCTGTACAGCTTCCCTCATGACCTTGACTAATTACGAGTACAAAACCCAGTATCAGGCTGGGCTTTTGGGGACCCTGAGCTAAGACAACAGCAGCATGACTCCCGTGTACTAAGCACTCCCGAGGTGCTCAGCACCAAGACAAGTGCTTGACGTGCATGGTCACAGCTGTGCGCGAGGTTGGTATTCTGACCGGTCTCATGGCTGATGAAACTGAGCCCGGAGCATGTCACTAACCCAGGTGGCGTCAGTGCCGGCAGCACCGCGGAGGGGGTGGTCTTCCCCGTCCTGCTTCTCTTTCCAGCTTTGAAGGAGGAGAAGGGAGACTCCTGAAAGCACTGGCTTGGTTTAATTCACGTTTCATTTGATTTGTTCGGGGTGAAGGGGGCATTTCTGGGTTTGGGATGACCTGTCCGTGGCGTCACCATTCTGCCATGGCTTTATGTCCCAGCGGCTCCTGTCACAGACCCCTCCTCCATGCCGCCCTGAGCCATCTGAAGACCACCTCCCAGGAGAGGCAGCCACTGACCCTGAGAACAGTCACCCCGGCCCCCACCTGCGCCCACAGTAGCCCTCTGCAGAGGGCACGGGAGTGGGGAAACTTGGCCAGAGGTCACAGAGTCCACCTGCATGTGCCACACATGTCTCTCCCCCCGAGGGTGGAGGCGGGCCAGGTGGGTCTCCTCCAGGCGGTCGGCAGGGGACTGAATGGGCCACAGGCTATTAACCTCACACCTGCTGACCGGTAGTTGTCTCCATGATTGATTTTCTCCTTGGGCATTTTTAATGAACGCCCTCTGCATTTATTTGTGTGTCTTCCCACACCCTTCTAGACAGTGTGCCCCTGAGAGCAGGCTTCTCCCGGCCCGGGGACGCGCCTTGCACTCCGTCAGAGCTCGGCACACGTCTGTGGAGTGATCGATGCCTGCGTTTGACAGCGGAAGAGACTCAGGCTGGGAGGGTCGCCCAAAGTCTCTGCCGGTGGGTTGCAGAGCCTGGTCCTGCACCGGCTCCCTTGGCTCGGAGCCCTCGCTCAACCCCCTGCCGCCCGGCTTCCCCCGCTCCGGCCAAGTGCGGGCAGAGCACTGTTTCCCTTGGCTCCAAGGATGCTGGCCGGGGTTTGCAAATGAAACTTTACTGACAACCCGCAAAGCCCAGAGGGAAATAAACAAGGGGAACATGAGGACTTATAAAACGTTGAACTGGTGAAATAGATTCTTTTTCCTTTTCTTTCTTAACACGTGGTGTTAGGCCCTGGTGGGGGTCCAAGAGGAGAATCAAGGGGAGTCCGCATCCGGGAGGGTTTCGTCATCTAGGCAGGGAGGCGGGGGTGCAGAATGCCCGGGACGCAGAAGCGCAATGTGAGGGCACGACACCGATAACGTCACCACTGTACACCTCGGGTGGGTTACTGCGTTGGTTTCCTGTGGCCATTGTAACAAATGAACACAAAGTTAGTGGCTTGAACCAACACAAATGTATCCTATCCCATTTTGTGGGGAGGGGCTGGCCGGTGGAGAGCTGCGAGTATTTGAAGTGCTCTGGGACCTATATTATATTGGCCTCTACTCCACTGATGAAACATCTAAAAAAAAAATAACAATGAATAAAATTACTTCATACTAGGAAGCCCCATTGGACTCTCTAGTCTGTGGCTACTACTACACGTCCACCCTCCCGGCTTCCAGATAGCTCCAGAGCGGTGACCGTCACATGCACAGGGGACAGAACGACAGCTCAGCAGAAGAAAAGAAATGCAGTTATTTTCATTAAGGAATTTATTTCTCTTTAAAAAAACAACAACAGTGGTTCGATCTAGATACAGCAGCATGGTGACGAATTAGATGGAACATACAGACTCAGAGCAGCAGAGCAAAGCTGTTATCTTCAGGAATGACCTCCAAAATGCAACTACTTTCATCCACCAATGTTAACATTTCCCTGGGGAAAAAAAATAAAAGAAGTGGAAACCTTTGGATACTAGAAGGGTTTTTATTGTAACAGGACCAATAGCCACTAAGATCGCCTCGACCGATTGAGAACATTTGTTTTTGATCTATTACAAAGACGACTGATCGATGAACGGGGAAAGACATCTAGATTCTTCTTTGGGGGAGTGTGTTCCCTCCTTGGGAGAGCCGGCTTTTCACCTGTCTTAACCACCCTCAGCAGCGCAGGCCTTGAAAGTCAGACCCGACGAGACACCCCGAGCCTGAGCAGGGTCTGCTCCGCACGGCTGAACTTCCGGCCGGGCTGCTTGGTCCAGAGAAGTGAGCTCTCCACTGTTGGTGACTCATAGCTCTCCGTAATGAAGGCTAGAAAGTTAGGAGGTCCTGTCACCACAGGTGGGGCTATGAGAACGGGATGACCGGTGGAGACTGCCCCGGGAGGGACAGGTGCTCACAGGGACTTGAGAGCACACAGCCGCCGAGAGGACCGTCGATGTCACGCAGCCAGCGTTTTCTCTCCGACTCAGTGGCCTCCTGGTTCCCTGAAGTGGAACACGGCAGCAGCGCCCTCTGGACTGAGGTCTGGGTCGACAGTGCACACGAGCAAGTCGGTGACCCATGCCTGTCCGGAAAGGACAGGGCTGTGGAAGAATATGGAACTGCCCTGGGGGGCTGGGCTGCTTGGAGAAGCATGGAGACCCCCAGCTTCTTGGAGGGAAGGCTGAAGCTTTTGTCAGGGCTGCTGGGCTCATGGGCAGGAGGCCATGCCCTACTTGCGCATCAGTGGCACGCATGTCCCCAGAACTTACCACCAAGTGTCCAGCAGGCTGCTGGCCGAGTGTGCACAGAACCAGGCCACACCACTTCCTCCCGTGGGGCACGGCCCCCCTCCCGCCCACCCTCCAGGACCAGGTCCCCCTGGCGAGAGCAGTGTGTTACAGAAACAAGTAAACCTCCTGTGCAGCTCGAGACAGGGCAGCGCTCAGCTACTGGGCAAGGGAGTTGCCCTTGGAGCTCATGGTTTGGAAAATGATGTCCCAGCCTCTGGAGGGGAGAGCGGTGGACATGGGAGGCAGAGACCTCCTCTGCGACAGGGGGCTCGGGTCTTTGTGATTCTGTGGGTGATGCTCGTCGGTCGTGGTGGTCACAGCAGAGACCTCCCCTGTCCTGCTGGGGACAGCAGCTTGTCTCCAGAGAAGTGGAAGCAGAGATGCTTCTGCACGCCTCTGCGTCTCACCTCAAAGGCACGGAGTCAGCGAACATCCGGTGAGGCAAATGCCACGCTTGGAGAAAGAAAGGCTCCTCTGTGAGGGGCTCAGATGCTATAAAAAAGATTTCAATCCACTCACTGTCCAAACATGCCTCCTCCTGGACAGGTGGATGGGTAGGAAGGTGTTGGCTTTTTCTCTAATTAAAAAATATTTTTAACAAAATGCAGCTATAGGAAAGAAGTTGGAGTAGAAGCGGCGAGGGTCAGGGAACGGCCAGGGTCAGGGACAGGACGAGTGGGGCTGGGGACTCGGGGGGGGGAGGGCTGACTTTCAGGCACTGTTCTGAGTTAGGACTTCCCTACTCTTGGATGAAGCAATGGGCCAAAGGAAGAGGAGGACTGAAGGGGTCAGTGACTCTGACCCCATGTCCTGTGGGCACTCGAAGGGGACAGGGGGACGCGAGGAAGGCTTCAGTTCTTTTAAGTCACACAAAGACATAGGCGTTAGCGTTGTCTGAGCTCTCGACGGCAGAGACACACTAAGCAGATCGATGTTTCCCTTCTCGCTCCTGGAGAACCGTCGACGACACGTGGACAGTGTGTTGGCCTTTGAGGTATCAAAGGAGGCTGGCTTCCCAGCGCCAGTCCGTTTGGTGCAGGGTTGGGGGCTGTGGATTGGGTAAAATCAATGAAACTTCTGGACAGGAGGGCTGTGGCTTGGGCCGGTCCATCCCAGAAAGATGACTGGTCTTGTCATTAAGAAAGGACAGTCAGCAAGAGCTTGGGGATCTTAAAATACTGGCCGGAGAGCTTTCTACTTCTTGGCAAAAACAGGATAGTGCTGTTTGTATTTGTCTTGTATTCAGCCCAAGAAGGGTAATGGAAGCGGCCTCTTGAGACGAGAGTCTGTCATGAAGAAAATAACACTGTGCATTAAAGGGGTCTGACGGAAGCCCGACTGTTTCTTCTCTCCCGTCTATTTGTAAAATGACTTCAAGACGATCAGTCCCAAAGACCAGGCCCCCTCCAAATGGCAGGCTGCAGGACCACTGGAAACGTTTAGGAAAAGGGCCTGGAAACTGGATGTAAGGCAGACACGGTCACCGCTATCTCCCCCTACCGGCTCACGTTCCAAGGCTGCCGGGTCACCCAGAGAAACGGGTCGAGTGATCACATCTGCAGACCCACTGCTGGCCCAGGCGGTGGTTCTCACAGCCTTCGGTGCGTCAGAAGGGTCCGGAGAGCTTTTCAAACATGCAGACTTCGAGGTCTGGGGTGGAGCAGGGAACCTGCCTGTCACAGGACTCACAAGCCGGGCCCACACCGGGAGACTCCCCGCAGCTGCCTGCGTGGCAGAGACCAGGTGACAAAGGCTGACTGGTCTCGAGGAGCCCAGCTGGGCAGGGAGCAGGGCAGGCCAACTGCTCACCTGTGCCCAGTGGTGGCGAGCGGAAACCTGCCCCCTTACGTCTTGGAGATGGGGGGGGGGCACAGCAGCTCCCTAGGACTGGATGGCCACACTCTAAGGCCTGGGGACTGTCCTCAGAGGTCCTGGTCTGGCAAAGCTACATGTGCCCAAAACTTGGAGATCCCAATTAGAGCTGGCCTCTGCCCCACCTCTCCCAGGAGGTGACAGTTTGTCTTGAGCTTCTTTGGTGGCCTGGCCCCTCGGGCATCCCATTGGCTGGGAGAGCCACGCCCACCCATACTTCTTGGGCCAGTGAACATGGGGGAGCCCCCCCGGGAAGCTCAGGAGACCTGAGGACCCCGTCAACACTGAAGGACCGTGCCCGGAGTCCCGGGGTGAGCCCCTCCCCTCTACAGACTCATTTAGGGCGACTCACTGACCCAACACCAATGCTACCACGGCCATAAAGCCTGGGGACACTTACTCCCGATCATCACGATGCTGCTCTTAAAAACAGAATAAAACAGAATCCCCGACACTTGCCTCTAGAAATCATACTGGCTTGAGCAGTCCGAACCTGCTTAGAAAGACGCCCGCCTAGGACCACCAGCCGCCTTCCGGAAGGGAGAGGAGGCCGCGGCAAAGCCACAGGGAGGCGCAGCGCCCCCCGCAGGGCACCGGCCCAGGCGCTCCGTGGACCCCCCAGCACGTTCTGGTGGAGGGTCAAGTCCCAAGTGGGTCTTTGAGCATTTAATTCCGATTCTTCTAAGTCAACAGAAGCTGATTGATGCAAGAGACAGGTTAGAGGGATGGAGACGACCAGTCCTTCACAGGTGAAATGTGAATCACTGTCTACATTTAATAAAAATGTTCTCTCATTGAGGCTGTGGAAGTCTGAGTCACATTGTTGTTGTGTTTTTTGTAAATCCCCCCCCCCCCCCCTCTAAAACGTCTGAAAACACATGGCTTAACAGAGGCCGCTCAGAAAATATACACCCTCAAAGTCTGGACTTTCATTTAAATACAAATATACAAAATGTAAACTGAGACGATAGAGAAATTTACAAAACTTTTCTTTAAAAATAATAAAGACAAAGTTCAGTTCTAGTCATGATGCTATTAAAACACGTGCAGGTCGTCGTATCCGATTGGACATCCATTGCCATCGTCGACAGAGGATCCAGCCACCCCGCTGCAGGGCCACCTCTGCACACAGACCTGAGTGGAAATCTCGCTGAGAAGCCGGGGGCATGGTGGCGAGGGGCTGCGGCCTCCTCCCTTCCCCGGCTCTGGCTCCGAGAGGGCGCCCTGTCCGCCCACCTGAGTGGCAGCTCCATGGCTTACAAGTTCTGCTTCTAAGGACAGGGGTCCAGGCTGGTCTCACCGTGGACTTCAAGGCCAAGCTGCGACTAGCTGCTTCCGGTGGAGTTTGAGCTGACGTGGTTTGAATTTATGTGGTGGTTAAAACTGGTCTTGGAATTGGGCGAACTCTTGGAATTGTTCTGATGCTGGGGGGGGGGGGCAGGGGAGGGGAGTTGGTGGGGGAGAGAAAGCAAGTCAGTCCTCACAGAGCCAGCGCTGAGGCCCAGGGGTCACTGGGCCTCTGGACCTGAATGCAGGGCCGGGCTCAGGGGCTGCCTCTAGTCTCCCTGCAGCCCCAGGGCCAGACCCAGCAGGGGTTCTCTGTCAGGGGCATTGTGTCCCCAGGGGACACTGGCTGGAGACATTTTGCCCCTGGCATGTGGTGGCCAGAGGCCAGAGAGACCATGGGACAGCCCCCACCACCATCAGCCCAAAATGTCAACAGTGCAAGGTGGAGAAACCCTGAGGAAGGTGACCTTGGAGCCGGCGGCCCCTTGCACCCTGGGGGTCCCCTTAAGCCAGTGGGTTTCAGGGGCTTCAGACAGGCCCCTCCAGGTCTGCACAGGTGGCACCTGGCAGCTGAGGCCAGGACAGCCGCGGGGTGGGGGGCTCTCACCTGACGCTTGAAGATTCTCTGGAGCAGCCCTTTCTTTGGTGGTTCTGGAGGGTGACTTCTGTTCAGGTCCGGCGAGAGGGTACCGTTAGGTCCAAACACATTCAGCTCCTTAAAGCACTCTGTTTCTATCATCTGGAGGAGTGGAGCAAAAACATGGTGGCGTGAGGGGCTGCGTCGTTGTCTTGGGTGGACAGGAGCCCCAGTGTGGAGCCTGGGCCCACAGCGTCCCTGAGCCGGACCCGCCCCCGCCCTTGGCGTCCTGAGGCCGAGACCCTGTGGCGGCCCCTGCTTACCGCCTCTCCTGGAGGGCTAGCACCTTCACTGGGAAAGCAGAGCTGCCCACCCCCAAATCCACACCCCACTTGAGCCCAGGTCAGCCCACAGGCTCCCCTGCCCGGGGCTCCAGCCCCTCCCTGCCCTCTCATTTCTGTCTCTGGCTCCAGCATGGTCCCACTGTGCCTCCAGCCATGGCTCCACGGCCTCCCTTCCCAGCCAAACCTCCCAAGGGCCACCCAGACTGGCCATGCCTGTCCCACCCCCATGCCAGGATGCCCAGCAGGCCCCGGGGACTCCTGACCCAGCGTCCTTCTGTGTCCTCACCACACGGCCACCACCGGGGCGAGGTGGACGCCCTCACCTCATTTTGCCAGGGGATGGGCACAGAGCCAGTGGAGAATTTGGAGTAGAAGTCATCGTCTGTGTGGTCCAGGTTGACGCCCTTCACGGTGGAGAACTGCTCGATGTCCAGCACGTCCTTACAGTACACGGCCCGGGGCTGAGGGGGAGTGTGCCCATCACTGTCCCCCAGCCTGGCCCGGGGCTCAGGAGGGGAAGCAGAGGGCATCCGCCGAGGCCACCCCGCCTCAGGACCCTGTGCGGCCCCCTCTCAGATCTGCCAACGGGGCCCCAGCCGGCGGGAGACGTGAGCTCAGGGTGCCCAGGGCCCCTCGCGCCACCACGCCCTCCATCACACATGCCGCGCAGGTCACCCCTCTCTAAGCCCACGCTCCTCGGCCCTTCTGGGGATCCGGCCTCCCCTAGAGCCGACAGGACTGGGATGGGGAGATGTGTTTTGTCATCTCTGTCAGACGAGGGCTGGCGGTCTGGGCCGCCCCTCCATAGAGAGAGCGAACGCGGGTTCACAGGGCTAGGCTGGGTGCCAACACTGCCTCGGGGGGACACACGCAGCCATGGTGGCTGTCCCAGGAGGCCCCCTCACCCCGACTTACATCGGGGGTACCAGGGGCTCAGCACCCAGGCCCTGCAGCCAGACAGGCCCAGGCTGGGGTCCCAGCTGCAGAGCTTAGGGACTTTGGGGAAGTCTCATATCCCCACAGGCCTGTGTCACCTGCAAAGTGGGACAGAGAAGCACCTGTGTGTGGGGCTGTTGCCCGGGCTGGGCACCTGCCCTGGGACAGAGAAGCACCTGTGTGTGGGGCTGTGGCCCGGGCTGGGCACCTGCCCTGGGACAGAGAAGCACCTGTGTGTGGGGCTGTGGCCCGGGCTGGGCACCTGCCCTGGGACAGAGAAGCAGCTGTGTGTGGGGCTGTGGCCCGGGCTGGGCACCTGCCCGTGGGGCCTGGGCCGGACCGGGAGCCACTACTGCTCCGGAGGTATTAGCTTCCCCCTCACTCGGCCCCCAGGCGTGCACCGGGCTGCTCCGTGCCAGGGCCCACAGGGACAACCGGACCGGGCTGGGCCTGCCGTCCGGAGCTCAATGTCGGGGGGAGGCCTCCCAAGGGCTCTGGAGCCGGTGGGTCTGACGATGAGGACCTCACCTGGATGCAGGGGACCTCCCGCCCTGTGGCATGTCTGTTACTAGAGGGCAGGGCCGTTTCTTGCCACGGGTCTCCCTGGTCCCTGGCTCGGGGCCCAGAACAGATGTTGGGCTAAGTCAAAGGTGGAGCACCAGGGCACAGGCTCAGGCCGGGCCGGGGGAGGCTACTCACATCTGGAATGAAGGGAGGGTCCAACATCCCCGCTTCTAAGCGCTTGAAGTTCATGTTCCTAAAGAAGGGGTGTCTCTTGACCTCCGCGGCCCCCTCCTCCTGGCAGCCCAGCCTCTGCTTTGCATCTTTGGTGAGGAGCTGCGACAAGACACAGCCCCCTGAGGCCATGCTGGGGGGCCTGCCCTCCTCCTGCCACAGGTGCATCCCCGAGACGCCCACAGGTCCCTCTCCCACCCCGCTCAGGCCTGGTTTCAGGGTCACCGCCTGAGCCACGGGGAGCTTTGTGGTCCCACAGTCACAGCCTCTCAGGTGCTTAGGGGCCTGGAGGCCCCTGGGGAGCGAGACTCCATCTGTGTCACCCCACGACCACGCGCCCTGTACCTGGTGTCACCCCACGACCATGTGCCCTGTACCTGGTGCACACGGGGCACCCACTGGTGCTTGTTGAATCGGCGTGACCTGCTACAGGTACGTGACAAAGGGCCAGGACTCTGTAGGTCTCTCGTTCATTTACTCAACTCACAAGCACATTGTAGACGGGAACCCAGTGCAAACCACTGTGGGGGAGGGCGAGGCAAGAGGACCCAAGGGCGTGGCCTCAGCAGAGGCATGTATACATGGTTATAGGAACAGTCAAGCATCACAGATGCAACGCCAGGGGGGGCAGACCACCACAGACTGGCTGCCGGCCTGGGGGTCGGGGAGGGTGAAGGGTCCAGCAAGGGAGGATCAGAGCTGGGGCTCGTGGGGGCCTAAGGAAGGTGGGGGCTGAGGGTTGGGCCTAGAGACTGGACCCAGAGGGCAGCAGTGAAGTGCATAAATTCCTAGACCCAAGGAGACCGGCCAAGGTCTGCGGGCCATCAAGGTGGAACGAGGGACAGAATCTGGGGGCCAGGGACCAGCTGCCTTGCTGTTTGTGGAGAGGCCCCTCAGGGAGGCAGGGCCGGAGCTGTCCGGGCCTCACGGTCTCCTTACAGGCAGGCCCTCTGTGTCCTGAGCATCAGGCCCTTCTGTGTCCTGAGCAGGTGCCTGATTCGGGGGACAGGGCAAGCCTGGCTGTCAGACCAGACAGGCTGTGGTTAAGGACACAGAAGAAGCTCAAGGCTGGAATCTCAAGACCTTAGGGTCACTTTTGAGAAGATGGAGCAAGGCCTCTGGCCCTTCCAGCCAAGAAAGATGAGGGGTCAGTTGTTTGACACTTTGCGCCCAGGGGCCCACACCACCTTGAGCCCTAGGCTTGACCACCTTTCTCTCTGCGGACACCAGGGGGCAGCAGAGGCACAGCAGTGTCCCTGGTCCTGGTGCCCCAAAGCTATGTTCCAAAGCCGAAGACTTCGGGCAAGGAGGGGGCCACTCTGCCTTGTCCTCTTAGCACGTCCCATGTCCCTACGGGGGTCTCTCTCAAGACCTGCTTCTCTGAGTCCCTGACTCAGACCCAGGACATCTGGTGGTGCTCTGACCTCCTCTTCTATCCCCCGCCCCCAGTTTAGTTCCCCAAGATAGATCCCTCGCCCCAACAGACAAAGTACTGTCAGCACGCCCACCCAGTTCTCAAACATCCCTAGGAGACTGCACATCCATCTACCGCCTTGTGCTGCCTCGCTCCTCTATGCCCACCCAACTCCACAGCCACGGCAACCGGCTTTCTTGGAGGCCCCGGGCATGTGGGCAAAGGCCCCGCCACAGGCTGCCCCCAGGCCCTGGGTTCGGGCGTGCATCTGCCTGTCACCTGCTGTGTCTCATGCGTGCAAATGGCAGGTCTAGCCCTAATCTTTCTTCCCAGGGCTCTGTGACGTCAGACTGAAGCTGAAGAGGAAGTGGTCAGGCAGTGCAGGGATGGGCCCAGGAGGGGGGCCTCCTGGGGATGGGAGCTCTGGGCAGGGTTCCTGGGCTCCTAGCAGCGCAGCCTCGGGGCTTCCACCCAGGGGGTTCGCTCCTTTTCCGGCTCCGGGGCCAGCTCCTCCCTTCGTCCAGCCTAGTGGTTCAGGCACATGGCACAGAGGCAGGGGTCCCACCTGACCTGTGGCCACTGCAGGCGTGCAGGCTGCACACCCAGGCCCTCCTGTCTCCCCGCATGGCCGGCGTTAGAGGGCAGCTGCCTGTGGGCACCAGAGGGCGGCGGGCCCCCAGTGGCCCAGCAGGACTGGGGAGCCTGAGAGCAGGGACAGGAAGCGGGCATTTCCCCACAGAGCCCCTTGCCAGAGGTCGGCCCGCCTGGGCTGAGGGGAAGGGCGGTGGCCAGGGGTGAACTTCCTCCCAGGTCCATCTCGATGGCTTCTGTCACTCCCTGTGTCTGGCTTCCCAGGCCCGTCTGGCCCCACCCACCAGCCTAAGTGTCCTCCCCACGTGCACCCTGCCTGGATGGGTCAGATCTTACTCTCCACAGATGCTACCATGCAGGTATGACCAGCCTTCCGTTTAAGGGATGGAAGACTCAGTTATAAGACATGCAAGTTGAAAGCATCACTGCCTCAAGCCGGCACCCGGGGGTGCGGAGGTGGGGGGAGCAGGCCCAAGGTTGGGCAGAGGCTTGGCCCAAATCCCCTTGTATCTGGGGATCAGCTAGGATCAACCTCTTCCTCCCCCTGCTCACCCCCCACAAAGCTGGATGTGCAGGTGTCTCACACACAGTTCACCTTAGCCCCCCCCAGGAGCCCGCCCTGCCCCCCCAGCCAGTCCCCTGGAGTCGTCACCAACCACCGCAGTGCACAAGCACCAGGTGTGCCCTGACCCTGTGTCCCTCAGCCTGTCGCTGGTCTCAGCTGAGAGGAGGGAGGGGAGCACCATTGGACACAGCTCAGGACGGACATGGGCACAAACATAGCCCAGGATGGACATGGCCCCGGCCCAGGATGGACACGGACACAGCCCCAGGATGGACACGGACATGGGCACGTCCAGGATGGCACCGGCCGCAGGGGCTCACCATCCTGCAGATGGCCTTGGCCTCCTCGGAGAACTTGGGCGAGTACACCTCCTCGGCCTCCAGGACCCGGCGGTCTACCTCCTCCCGCTTCACCTTCTCCTTGCGGCCGCGGAACGGCGACTGGCCCTCGATCATCTCGTAGATGAGACAGCCCAGGCCCCAGTAGTCGGGGCTCAGGCCGTACCTCTGGTTGTTCAGGACCTCCGGAGCTGGGGGCAGACGGGGCAGTGGGGAGAGGTGAGAGGTAGCTGGTGGCAGGACAGAGCCCAGGCGCCTGGGCTCAGGGCTGCGGCTCGTGCCAGCCGGGCGGCGGGCATCCCATGTCCAGGAATGACAGTGCTGCTCACGGAAGGTCCGGAGCTTCACGGCTGGGAGAGCTTCCTCCCGCGGACTCCTACTCACCAACTGATACAAGTATTACCTCCTCCACGGAGCCCGCCCTGATTGCTCTCCTCTGACTGTGGCTTCAGGGGCCTGACCACAGTGGGGAAACGGCCTGCTCCCTGGGGTCTCCCCCTCTAGAATGTGAACCGCCTTATGCACTGCAGTGTCCCAGGAACAGGTCTGATGCCCAGCACACAGTGGGTGTTGCATACATATTCGCATCAATGAAGGTATGTTCATCCAAATTAAAGAGGATTTTAAATTTAGCTGAAATTCAAACAGCCTCTCGCTATGGATTCCCTACTATTTTGATAAAATGACTTATAAATTCACCGTAGATGCTCAAAAAAGGTAATTTCATGTCATCTGGGAGGCTACATGTTCATCCATATATGTGCTGGTCTGCACACGACGGAGGCCGTGCAGACAGACAGCTGCCACAGCGTAGAAGACAGACAGGCACACAGAGGAGTGCCGACAGAGCTCTCAATCATCCATCTGCCTGGCCAGCTAGCTGCCTCTCACCTGGCCAGACAGCCATCAGCATCTGCACGGTACACACAGTCGATGCACCCCTCCCACAAGTTCTCTAGTGAAAAGGACCCTCCAGCACAGAACACAGAGTCCTGTGCATGTGCGGTTGGCACGAGCCTGGCAGAAGACAATAGCGTCCCTGGCTCTGAGAACTTTCTGGAGCCCCTAACCTCTTCGGGTGAGTGTGAGGAGTGCAGGAGGAAGCCCAGAGGTCATTCCTAATTGGAAGGGGATTCCAGGGCTCCAGATGTAGCTCAGGTCTCTTCCCTGCAGTCCCAAGGATGACGGCCCCAGAGTGGGCTCAGAGGAGGCAAGGCATCCAGGACTGCGCTCTGCTGAGAGCCATGCTGGGTGGCACAGCAGACCGTGTGCCTCTCTGTTCTGAACCCATGCTGAAGACCTTCCTCCTCTCGGGGGTTTTCCTGAAAGCTGTCCACCAGCCACAGGACCCGCACTTTAACTGGGTCTCCGCCCAGCACCACTGTGTGCCAGCCCGGGCCACGGAACCCAAGAGCGGATTGGCTTAAGACGCCGGTGGGGCTGGGGTGGGGGTGCAGAAAGCTCAGTTTAGTCAAGTCACACGTGGGGCCCGAATGCTACCCCCACCGGACTAAGACTGCCCACCCCCCACCAAGACCTTACTTCTGCTCAGAGTTGCACAAAGAGGCCAGGGACTCCCAAGGGGAGGGCTGGGGGGGGGGGGCGTACCCACACTCACCCATGTAGCCGACGGTGCCCACCCGGCCGCGGATCAGATCGCCCTCGGGGACCTTCACGGCCAGGCCCAGGTCCGAGATCCTAATGTGGCCTGAGGGGGGAGGGCAGGGTCAGCAGGGCCTTAGGACAGTCAGGTGACACTAGTCCACCCTGGGCAGGGCCACAGACTTGCCGTGTGCCCCTGGGCAACTCGGAGTCTGTTTTCATCTGGCTCATGAAGAGGGGGCCCCCAGTTACCAGCACAGGGTGACTACAGACCCTTGGGAGAGTCAGGTGTCAGAGGGTGTGGGGAAATCATTACTTTTTTAAAAAATTTTTATTGACTTCAGAGAGAGAGAGAGAGATGCAGGGGAGAGAGAAAAACATCGACATGTTGTTCCACTTATTTATACATTCGCTGGCTGATTCCCGCCTGTGCCCTGACCGGGGACCAAACCCGCAACCTTGGAGCATCAGGACAACACTCCAACCACCGAGCCACCTGGCCAGGCCGATCGTCACTCTGTAGGAGCAAGACCTGCAGAGGCAGAGGGACGCCTGCGCTTGGCTGGTCGTTGGCCGACCTGCCTCATAAATTGCTCTAATGGGCTTCTTGGAAGGCTGAGGTCACAGAGTTTAAAATGTCTTGGCCTGGTTTTGGGATTGCTTCATGGAAAAAAATGTGAGATTCTCCTGACATTTTGCAACAATTTGCTTAAGGGGGAAGATTATAAAGTTACTTGGGGAGCACCTCCCTCCCTGCCCTAGATGCTCTTTGGAGGCGCTTTCTCCCTGCCGAGAAACAAGGTGGGGCGCCCAGCCTGAGGAGCTGGGAGATGGATTGAAGCTGCTGGTCCCAGAGTGAACCCCCAAAGCAGAGACGATGTCGTGTTGTCTCGCCTGGGAGCCTACCCAGGAGTGAGGGTGGGGGTGTCACGGCCACATCCAATCCTGCAGGAAGGAACGCCCCCCCCATCTGTGGATGTCCGGGCCCCCACAGCCTGGACCTCAGCAAGGCCCAATGACAGGGAACCTGGCCGGGTCAGAGCTGTGAGCTGTGTGGGTCCCCCTGCTCAGCGGCTCCTGACAAGGGCAGAGAGGGCACATAGATTCTAGCCATGGAGGTGCAGGTTAGAGGTGAGCATGCCTGAGGCCCGCAGGAACAGGGACCCTAGGGGGCGCTGGGCTCATCTGAGAGGGACGGCGGGGCTCTGGGCCCTCGGCCTGCTGCCCCGCACGTCAGCATCCCCAGGTCACCCACGCGTGAGGGGGCCTGGTCTCTGAGCTCCGCTCCTTGGCAGCTTGGCTCTTCTGAGCCTTAATCTTGTCATCTGTCAAACAGGCACAGGGACGCTGGCCCTGCCCCTTCCGTGGAGATGGGAAGATCTAGTCAAGTCAAAGATGTGAAGACTAGGCCCTGGCCGGTTGGCTCAGTGGTAGAGCGTCGGCCTGGCGTGCGGAAGTCCTGGGTTCGATTCCCAGCCAGGACACACAGGAGAAGCGCCCATCTGCTTCTCCACCCCTCCCCTCTCCTTCCTCTCTGTCTCTCTCTTCCCCTCCTGCAGCCAAGGCTTCATTGGAGCAAAGATGGCCCGGGCGCTGAGGATGGCTCCATGGCCTCTGCCTCAGGCACTGGACTGGCTCTGGATGCAACAGAGCGACGCCCCAAGATGGGCAGAGAATCGCCCCCTGGTGGGCATGCCGGGTGGATCCTGGTGGGGTACATACAGGAGTCTGTCTGACTGCCTCCCTGTTTCCAACTTCAGAGAAATACAAAGGAAAAAAAACACAAAAAACAAAAAGCAAAAACAACAACAACAAAAAAAGATGTGAAGACCATCTGCTGCCATGTAGTGCGAGAGGCTACACAGCACGAGGGGTTGCTGTGGCCGTCCGTGTCACCCGTCACCCGTGTCAGAGTGACAGCGGTGATGCATACACCAATGACTAACACATCCGCAGCAGCTATGGGTGACACAGCCACGTGCCCTCCAGCTGGCTCATCAGAACCTCCCACCAGCTGGCACCCTAGGCTGTAAAAACAAGAAAGACGAGCTCAGAGGAGTTGTGTGAGTTCAGAATTTGCCCACCATCTCTGAAATTCCGGTCCTCTCATCTCATTCCCCTTCGCTCCTCTTCTCTCTCTCTCTCTCTCTCTCTCTCTCTCTCTGCCTAGCCATATTGCTTCCTCTACAAATAGGAGCTTTCCGCACGCCACTGCCATCTCTGGGTTCCCAGGACTGAGGAGAGGGAATGGGTCCCCCCCCACTTGTCTGCTGCCTGCCAATGGGCCCGGGATCAGGGGGCCCAGGGTCAGGGTCGGGGTCAGGGTCAGGGCCAGTGGGCCCGGGGTCAGGGGGCCCAGGGTCAGGGTCTCTGAGGGCTTCTGCTTCAGGTTGCGACGCTCACCTCAGCTACAGAGGAGGAAAAGGACCTTCCACGCCACTCCCCAACTTACCGTAATCGTCTAGCAGGATGTTTTCGGGTTTCAAATCTCTGAAAGGGAAAGATCACAAGCATGTGAGTGTGGCTCTCTGGGCATCGAGGGCCCACGGTGTCTGCGTTGAGCCCAGGCCAGCGAGGCCTCGGTGTTTCCTTCCCACCACTTGCTCAGGCTGCCCGGCCTCTGGGTCAAGACAGTCTTGGGCTAATTCTCTCTCCACACCGTTTGTCGTGGGCAACTCCTTAACCCTGGAGGGTAAGGACACAGGAGGTGAGGCGAAGGCTGGTCCTGGCCCCTGCCCACAGGCTGCCAGCTCCCAGGGCGGAGAGCACCTTTGGCTGGGGTGGCAACAGAGCCCTCCAGGACTGGGAAGACCATGAGATCGCAGGACGCCCTGGGATGCCCTGAAGGTAGAGCAGGGCCTGGGAAAAAAGGAAGTGGCATAATTGGCAACAAAGCACTAGCTATAGAGTCGGAACAGAGGATTGTAGAAGAAGATGGCTGCCCCTGGAGAAAGACCCCCTTGGCATGGGGCCCCCAGGAGTCTGGCACATCTGCCAACAGCAGCTGAGCTCCAGTCTGGAAGAAAGCACGGCTACAAGTGTGGCCACCTACATCTGTCTTCTCTGATGACACAGTCCTGCTCTTAAGAAAGGGAACCTCTCAGTTCCCGGTCGGGGTAGAGGCAGTGGCAGGGCCCGGTTTTACTAGTAAAGCTCTCCTTCCCCGGGGCAAACGGACAGCCAGCAGGGCGGTATGTGCCGCTCAGATAAGCCACTGGGCAAACGATGGGCAGCATCTGGATTGAAGACTGGTTCTCAACCAACCGGCTTTGTTTATTTAACCGATGGCCGCTTTCCTCAGGGGGCGTGGTTAATGTGCCCCAATCCCGTGGGCAGTCTCACAAAGTGATAATTGGTGTTTGTGGGTAGTGATTCATTACAAAATACATTTTTTTGCTGTTGTTATTTAACTGTCATTTTTCTGATGTATTACCCATCCCAAATAAAGGCAAGAGCCACCCAGTTCAATAAACCGGCTGGTCAGAGGGCCCAGGCCAAAACCAGAGAGGCCACAGCAAGTAGTCAGGCTTGAATTTGGAAAGCTTTTTTTTCTTTTTTTAAGTGAAAAGCAATCAACCCTTAGGAAAACTGTTCTGACTCTCTTCTCACTCGAATGAAAACCAAACGAGCAGAACAGGGCGATGGTTTAGGGGCAAGGGCGAGCCGTCAGGAACTCCCTTCTTGTTTTCAGGACCTCCTGGGTCTCCCAAGGTGATCTGCACCAAGAGCCCCATGGCCAAGGTCTTCAAACCCAAGTGTGTGTGCCTGGGGGTCCGTGGGGACTGCCCAGAAGAGGCCCCTTTGCTGGCAGCTTCAAGAAGGTGCATTTCTAGATCCTTCACAGCACAACGCCCTGGCTTCCTCTGGGGCTTCCCTCCTGCCTGCTCCTTCTAACAGCTCTTCCCCAAACGACAGACAGACAATGAGCAAGCCCTGCCCCCCCAGGTTAATTACTGCCGCGTCCTGCTCCAGCTGTAAAGACCCCAGGGTCCCCATTAGAAGTGGGCTCTACTAGTAATAGTTATAATGGCAACTCAACAGACGAAATGAACACGTACAGCCTTATGGTCAAAAGAACTTTAAAAGAATTCTGGGCCCAAAATATATTACATTATAATATAGGTGGAGAATAGAAAAGAAAATGAGAGGAATTTCCTCATCATTAAAGAGCTTTATGCATTTTTTTTTTTTTTTGGATAAACAATGGTGAAAAACAATTTGCTACAGCAATTAGATTCTACTGGATACCTCTAAAGATGTGAAGTAACTTCAATGTCAAAATATCAGTATGAGCCACTATTTTTATTTATTTTGTATTTTTCTGAAATTGGAAACGGGGAGGCAGTCAGACAGACTCCCGCATGCGCCCGACCGAGATCCACCCAGCACACCCACCAGGGGACGATGCTCTGCCCATCCGGGGCATCGCTCTGTTGCAACCAGAGCCATTCTAGCGCCTGAGGCAGAGGCCATGGAGCCATCCTCAGCACTTGGACCAATTTTGCTCCAATGGAGCCTTGGCTGCAGGAGGGGAAGAGAGAGACAGAGAGGAAGGAGAGGGGGAGGGGTGGAGAAGCAGATGGGCGCTTCTCCTGTGTGCCCTGGCCGGGGATCAAACCCAGGACTCCTGCACACCAGGCCGACGCTCTACCACTGAGCCAACTGGCCAGGGCTGAGCCACTATTTAAACAAATGACTATTTCAGAAGTTTTCCTGACATATCTGAGGGCAGAGGTTTTCAAAATTCTCTGCAGAGGGCCGTGAGATGAGTCTGTGGGCCCCTGCATGCGGAACCTGGCCCCTGGTCCTGTGAAGCCGGGCAGTGCGGGATGATGGAGGCCTGCTCATGGGGGCGGTCCTCCTTAGGTCCTCCTGGGGCTGGGCCTGGGTCGTGGCCACCAGGCTCCATAGAGCTTCCCCAGGCCGGGCCAGGATACCCGGTCCTCACAGAGCAGCCCACCTCACTTTCTCAGGTTCAGGCTGGGAGCACCCTCACTCGCAAGGGCAATGGCCAGACCGCGGTTCCCGGGCAGGGACGGGTCCCCACTGGCTCAGACTCAGGCAGGGGGGCGGGGGGGGGGGGCCGCTCACCTGTAGACGGTGTTCCCCTGGTGCAGGTCTTCCAAGCCACACAGGATCTCCGCCGCGTAGAACAAGGCCCGCTCCTCCTCGAAGCCGGGGTTCCCCATGTTGTAGATGTGGAACTTCAGGTCGCCCCCGTTCATGATGGTCAGCACCAAGCACAGCGCGTCCTTGGTCTCGTAGGCATAGGCCAGGTTGACCTGCAGCACGGGCGGCCGCGTGAGGTGCTGCCTCAGCCCTCCCCCTCTGCCCTCGCTCCTCAGGGTCCTGGCAGCCCAGCCGGGGGCGGGCCAGGGGAGCTGCAGCGGTTTCAGGCTGCCCCGAATCCAGGCGGCCTGGCCGTGCCCCGCCCTCTACCCCCGGGCTGTGAAGGACTCACACCTTCTAATCCCGGGGTCCCCGGGTGGGGAGGCCCAAGGGGCAGGGCAGGCTGGTCCCCAGCCCGGGAGCCGCCCGCCGGTGTCTGTGCACTGACACCACAAGAGCATGTGCGTGCCTCCGTGGCTCAGAACTGCTGCCTCGTTGGCTGGTCAGGACCAGCGGCCCAGATGCCCTTCCAACATCATTAGTGCAGGGACACGCGCGGTGGGCTCGGTCGTGTTAATAGAACACAACCTGGCAAAGACTGTCTCCTCTTGCAGGCAGGACACGCCTGGTCAGAGGGGTCACCAAAGAGGGCCTGGTCTGTCACTGATGGAGACCAGCCACCTGAGGCTTTGTGGATGAGACCACGGGGCGGCAGGAGAGGGGACAGGCCTGGGTCTAAGGCAAAGTACATTTCTCCTCTTAGAGGGTCAGTACTATAAAAACCTGGTCAGCCTGGGCCAGGCTGAGGCACAAAACATGGGTGTAAACACCAGGAACAATGGGGTCATTTCTGAGGAAAGGACACAGAATGGTGCCGATGGTGAGGGCGCTCTGGGAACTGTCCCCAGCCCCACAGCTGTCCAGGTGGCCACGAGGAAGGACTCCAGGAAGAGTGTGGGAACACCCCGTCAGGGGCAGAGGACAGATCACAGTTGAGGAAAGTCCAGGTTCTTGAAGATGTGACACTCTGACCCTTTCCTCAAACAGGACGCACCATCACCAACCCCAAAGCCAGCACTGCCTCTGTGGGCTCCCCGGGCAGCTTGGAGGTGGTGACCGGTGGTCCCTACTGGAGGGGGCTAGTGGCACAGGAGTACAGTTCTGGACTCAGAGGCCTACGGCCAGACGGATGGCTGGTGTTAGCCTTGACCACTGCCTCCCACATGGCACATCCCCGTGGGTGGGGCTGGCAGTGGGGACAACCTGGGACAGGACCCAGAGACGCACATTTCTGTCCCCTTTGAGCGTCACCTTATAAAACCACCCCCTCTCTGGGGAATGATGGAGGCACTAGGCTGATAGCATCTCTTGCTCTCACACAGCTGGTCATTCAATGGGGGCGACCTTCACAGAGAGCCATTTGGGAACAGCTACCAAGTGGAAAGTGCACACACCCTCTGACACAGCACTTTCTTCGCCAAGGAACACAGCCTGCGGACACAGTCACAGACACATGCCAGAGGGGTGTTCAGGGGCGGACACCGCAGCCTCGTCTGCTCTCTGCGTGGCCGCCCAGCTCAGGGTTGCTCTCTTCCTTGTACATCAAGGGAAGGATGCAGTTTTTTTAAAAAAGGTGCAGCTATAGGTCTGGATATAAAAGAAAAATCTACATTTTAAAGGGAATAAAACATTGCATCATAAGATGTCTAGTAAGATCCCATTGGCTAAAAATAATGAATCGAACGTGTTGGAATGGTTACACACAGAGGGAGGCTCCTGTTTTTGTTTTGTGTCCGTCTGTGCTGTTGGAGTTTTTACCTTGTCCGTATATTGTTTTTTGTAAGGACGTGTGGCAGGGACATTTAGAGCTGACCAAGTATCTACGCACTCCTCCACACTGCCCTGCAGCTGGCCAGTCCCTCGCAGTGACTACAGTGTGTCCGTAAAGTCATGGTGCACTTTTGACCCGTCACAGGAAAGCAACAAAAGACGATAGAAATGTGAAATCTGCATCAAATAAAAGGAAAACCCTCCCAGTTTCTGTAGGATGATGTGGCAGCATGTGTGCATGCGCAGATGATGACGTAACACCGTGTATACAGCGGAGCAGCCCACGGCCATGCCAGTCGAGATGTGGACGGTACAGAGGAAAGTTCAGTGTGTTCTGTAGCTCGCTAAATTTGAATCCGTGACCAAAGTGCAACGTGAATATCGGCGCGTTTATAACAAAGCGCCACCACATAGGAATAACATTACTCGGTGGGATAAGCAGTTGAAGGAAACTGGCAGTTTGGTGGAGAAACCCCGTTCTGGTAGGCCATCAGTCAGTGACGAGTCTGTAGAGGCTATACGGGATAGCTACCTAAGGAGCCCTAAAAAATCTGTGCGTGAGCCCACATCGAACTGCACTGAATAGGTATGAAACTGGGAGTTTTCCTTTTATTTGGTGCAGATTTCACATTTCTATCATCTTTTGTTGCTTTCCTGTGACCAGTCAAAAGTGCACCATGATTTTACAGACACACTGTATTTCTGGCCAATGGATGGTGGGTGGAAGCGAGGAGCATCACTGCAGCTGAGGCTGGGACAGCCCCTGTGCCCGCCCCTTGTGCACACTTCCGTGATTCCAGATGGTGGTGGTGAGGTGGAGGAGGGAGCCTGAGCTGACTGGACTCTAGGTGAGGGACAGAGCAGTCTTTGCTGTTCTCAGCTACTGTGAGCTGGGGTGAATTTGTTACTGCAGCAGAACGCAGCACAGCGATACACGAGATGGTGCCTCTCAGGATATGGCACTGAAGTGTCCACCAGGAGGGAGCTGGCCCACAGGGTCTGTGGACATGGAGCCCCCTGGGTGGAACCAGGGTGGGCTTTTGTCCACTGAGGCATTTACCAGGTGGTCGTGCAGAACAGAGAGGCCTTGGTCCCACACACGGGCCAGGGGGTGACAGGACGGAGTCAGCTAGTTGACCCCACGGTGCCTTGGCATGGAGGGGCTCTCTGGCTGCCTTTCTGCAGGCACTCTCACTGCAGTCCACGTCCCAGGGCTGAGGAGTGGCCACACTGGACGGCCACCCACTTCCCAAGGGATGAAAGCCCGGTCAGCAGAGGCCGTGCCGTCACCCGGCCCGAACACTCACCACAAACCTGCTGTTGACCTTCTCCAGGATCTGCTTCTCGTTGAGCGCCATGGACTCCCCTTTCCTCTTCTTGATCCGCTTCTTCTCCAGCCGCTTGCAGGCGTACATCTTCCCCGTGGCGCGGACCTGGCAGGCGCAGACCTGCGGGGCGGAAAGGAGCCGGGGGTGGGTGGGTGGAACACGAGCCGGCCGGACCTCCTCCGGGGCCAGGGCGCTGGGTTGCAGGGCTGGGGGCTGACGGAGCCGGAGCCAGCACGCCTGGCCTGGACCCATGGCTGCGCCGGGACCCCATCAGGATGTGGCTCCAGTGCCCTCCCTCCTTTCCCCTCCAGTGGCTCCCAGTTCTGAGAGCTGCAGAGTGAGCCATTCACACCAATGCTCAGACGACCACCGAGGCCGAGAGCTCCGCCCCTCTCCGAGGCAACAGGCTTTCCCGTCCTCAGCTCTCAGCTCTCAGCCAGACGCAGCCACGCTGCCTGGGGCCTGTCGAGGACAGCTGCAGGTGGAAGGTGCCTGTTGGGGTCAGCGATGCAAGACCCCTGGGAACCATCAGTTTGTAAATCAGAGGAACGGGAAACAGGGCCTTTGGGTTCGAGCCTTTGTTCTGCCCCTTACAGACTGTGTGCCCTTGGCTGGGTCACCTGACCATTCTTAGTCGTGATCACCTTTCCTCATCTGTACAGTGAGTCACAGGCCTGCCCCACTGCTGGGAGTGTCAGCACAGCAGCGCTTAGTGACAGCGTCATCTGGCCGAGGCACTGAGCCCCTCGGGCCCGTCCTCATCCCTCCGAACACAGCCAAGAGTGCCCGTGTCTCCTCTCCAGCCCTGCACCCTGCCCAGGCTGCCTCCACAAGCACCTCTACCCACCGGACAGCGAGGGCTGCTCCACGCCCTCTCTCCCCCCTTCAGACACATCTGACCTCCCACCAGCCCTGAGTCTCCCTTCCTCTCCACCTGGGGGCCTCGACTGAGCAACAACAGGAACACTGCGGGCAGATCCGGAAGGGACAGGAAAGGTGACTGGAGTATGGGGCCCGTCACCTGGAAACAGATGTCTACTCACCTCCCCAAAGCCTCCTTTTCCCAGTACTCGGTACTGCCTGAAAGTGTTTTTGGTTACTGGTTGCCTGGAATAAAGCAAGAAACATGGCATTAAGATGTATAATCCACGCGCACTAGACAATGGTAGCAGTGCAGTGGCTGGTGCAGGGCGCAGTTCCACGCCCCACAGACCCCCGGGAATCATCGCTGTGGAGGGGACCCTCCAGGGCTCCCTCTGGGACTGGGTGTTCAAATCCCGGGCCACCTGCCCTTGGCACCCTGCAGCCTGGGAGAGCAGCAGTGGGCGGGAGGCTTGAGAAACGAGAGCCGAAGCAGCCTCACCCACCAGGCGGCCCCCCGGTTCTCCTCTTACTGCCTGAACGCAGATCAGGTGCTAAACTCAGCAGGAAGCTGTGAGCCTGTGCAAGGGGAGGGTGTGGGAGGGGCTGCAGCTGCAGCGGTCAGTGTCCCGGGGAAGACAGGACATGCGGAGACCTCGGCCCTCCCCACACCTGCAGGGCTCAGCTTTGCCGGCAGGACGGCCACCCCCGCCTTCCCACCCGAGGGCCCCTGCACTGGGTTTCCCCAGAGCTCCGACACCAGGAGGTCCTGTCTGCCAGGCGGGATTTATGACGTCATATCGCTCGGTGTCTCCCGACGGCCCATTTTAATCAGCCAGAGCTACGCCTCTTGTCTAACCAGACAGAACCTGTGACCAGGAGGCGAGGGTGGGACGTCTCGGAGTAAAGACACAGATGGTCCTCTAGTCGCCGCAAAGGCTCTGTGCTGTGGACAGCTTGTCTTTTCCTTTGAGGGCCTGTTTGGCTATGAATAGTCAGGGTTCTTGTTTTTTTCCCCCTGAAATGATCACTACAATCAAGCTAACATTCTACCACCGCAGTTACCTCTCCCTTCTTCTCTCCTTCTTTTCTTTTCCTTCCTCCCTCCCGCCTGCCTTCCCTCTCTCCCCCTCTCTCTCCCTTTCTAGTGAGAACACTTAGCATTTATCTGCTTAGCAAATTTTAAGCACATAATACAATGTTTGATAACTACGGTCACCATGTGCATTAGGGTCCCCAGAACTCATCCATCGGCGTGACCATCACCCCCCCACCACTGTCCACTCCTGGGGGCCAGCATTCTACTCTCTGCTTCTGTGAGTGTGACTATTTTAGGTTCCACCTATCAGTGAGGCCATGCGGTATCTGTCTCTCGTGTCTGGCTTATTTCACTTAGCACGTGCCCTCCAAGTGCATCCACGTTGTCATAAATGGCAGGATTTTCTTCCTTTTTTAAAGGCCGAGTAGTATTCCACTGTGTGTGTGTGCATGTGTGCACACACCATATTTGACCCCGCCTTCACTGCAGCATTATCCACAATAGCCCACACAGGGAAACGGTCTAAATATCCGTCTGCTGGGGCGTGAATGTTCCGCAGTCAGCTGGACAACGTTAAGACTGGCTCTGGGAACTGCAGGGCTACTTCTGCCCATCCCCCCTCCCTCCACCCGAGTCCGCCCCCGGGGGACGCTGGAGAGAGACTGAACTGGGCTGAAGAGCACGGTCCGCTCAGGACAGACGTGAGCCTCCGGTCCCCCAGCAGCTCCTGAATGACTCGACTGTGGAGGCTCTCCTGGCCGCCAGGCCCTGAAGAGGATTGGGTTTTACCAGAAACCCCACGGCTGTCCTCACAGGGCGGCCCTGAAGCCCCAGGGCCCCTGCCCACTCCCCGGCCCACTGCCCTCGGCACACAGGGCTGCCCCTCCGCAGGGCTCTCCTAACCAGTAGCTTCCTTCCGCACACGGGCGGCCAGGGCCCTGGAGACACCGGCCACGTGCCTGTGTCCGCCACACGCCCGGGAGCGTTTCCTACAGCCGCCCTCGAAACCACATGAAGGCGTCGGGGCCCAACAGTTTATGATACGTGGAGAACAAACAGTCGGTTGACATTACCGCAGAACTCCTCTGCTAGGGGAAGTGAGTGTAATACAATTTCCGTGGAATTTCTTGGTTAACCTTGGGAGGGGAAAAAGCCCTTTAACATTTCAACAGTATAGCACTAAGGGGCTGTGATCTTGGTAGCAGAGGAACCAAAGATAAATAAAATAAGTGAAAGGAGAGAGGGAAGGCAGAGTGTTGTCACTCATTTAGGACATTTCTAGGCTAGGCCCCTGCCCTACTGGCTTCAGCAACTTGAATGCAAAAGGCCTTAACTTCTCAGATGTAAAAAGTCCGTTTCTCTGTTCCAGGAGCCTGGTACAGACAAGTGAAAGGTTTGTGGTCGCAGCTAAAGGTTCTGTTGGAACGGAGTGCTGGGTAGACTCAGGGTGAAGGACTGGAGTGAGGGACCTGGAGTTCAGGGTCCAGTTTTGCCAGGCCCTTGCTGTGTGACCTGGGGCCAAGCCATCAACCTCTCTGAACCTTGCCTCTTCAATAAAATGGAGATACTGAAACGGCGTTTGCATCCAAAGGCTTTCTGAAGGCTGCCGGGTGTCAGATGTCATTACCGGAATCCTAGGAACAAAGGACACAGGCCCCTCTGACGGGCTCTGTGGAAATGGGGCGCACCACGTAGCGTGTAATCCTCACACCAGCCTTGAGGGGAGACTACTGCTCTGCAGGTGAGGGCTCGTAGGCTCTGAGACGGGAAATGAGTTGTCCCAGGTCACGGCCGACAAGTGACGGGGTTGGAAGTGGAGTCCGGGCCGCCTGCTGTGAGCCCGTGATCGGTGCACTGGCCCCACAGTGCAACACGGGGGAGTGGGGTCATGGGTTCCACAGTGCAGGGCCCAGCGTGGGGCTCGATGAACACAGCCCACCACTGCCCCATGACCGTCAGAACCAGGACTGGACCTCCACTGGGGTCAGCTAGCTGCT
The DNA here is from genome assembly GCF_036850765.1 of Saccopteryx bilineata. Lineage (NCBI taxonomy): Eukaryota > Metazoa > Chordata > Mammalia > Chiroptera > Emballonuridae > Saccopteryx > Saccopteryx bilineata. Next base: position 104,554,386 of record NC_089496.1, on the reverse strand, counting down.
CCTTCCAGCACCAGGCGCACAAGGATGACGGCGATGCTGACGCTGACACGCTGACGCTGGCACGCTGACACGCTGACGCTGACACTGACACGCTGACACTGACACTGACACGCTGACACGCTGACGCTGACACGCTGACGCTGGCACGCTGACACGCTGACGCTGACACGCTGACGCTGGCACGCTGACACGCTGACGCTGGCACGCTGACGCTGGCACGCTGACACGCTGACGCTGACACGCTGACGCTGGCACGCTGACACGCTGACGCTGGCACGCTGACGCTGACACGCTGACACGCTGACGCTGACACGCTGACGCTGACACGCTGACGCTGACACGCTGACGCTGGCACGCTGACACGCTGACGCTGACACGCTGACACGCTGACGCTGACACGCTGACGCTGGCATGCTGACGCTGACACGCTGACGCTGACATGCTGACGCTGACGCTGACGCTGGCACGCTGACGCTGACACGCTGACGCTGAGACGCTGACACGCTGACGCTGACACGCTGACGCTGACACGCTGACGCTGACACGCTGACGCTGGCGGGACGACCACGACTGGATTCAGCGGCTCCCCAGCTGGGGCCCAGCGGCTGACCTCTGCTGAGTTCTTGCCTTGTCCTGGGCATGTGCTGTGCCGGCCTCCCCTCATCTTCACTCCAAGCCTCCGAGGAGGGGAGTTATTGTCTCCACTTAAAGGTGAGGAAATCGAGGTGTGGCGAGGCCCCTCTGGAGGTCGAGCTGGGGCTCAACTGCAGGCTGTGGGCTCCATAACCACGTCCATCGGGAGATCAGCCCAGCCATTCACTCCTCGGTGCCTCCTTGCGGCCATGGCGTGCAGCTGCACGGTGGCCTCCCTGGGCTAACAGAAGGCGGTCCACTGCTCACTGCCATCCCCCTTGGTTGGGGGGAGAGGAATTCCCCCCCCATGGCTGATGAGCACAGTGTTCTCCTCTGGGCTTCCGGAAGTGCGCAGGGAAGGGCCATGAATGGAGTTCCTGGTGGGTTCTGTCCCGTAGTTTCCTGAGGGACTCGGCCAGCAAGGTGTTTGTGCACGTGCCCAGCCTCTGTGACCACGGCGAGCCCAGACGGCCATGAGCGCCAGGCCCCCGGCGAACTCTGGGCTGCAGAAGGGGACGGCCCCACCCACATCCACCAGCTCAGCCCAGCGAGGATCTAACAGAGGCATCACCCTGCCCTGCAAACCCCGACACACTGTGAGCTAGGGGAGCAATGAACTAGGGGTCCAGGGCCAGGGCCCCCCTTGGCTGTCCTCTACCCTCTCTTCCCTCATCAGTCACATCTGCCCGGCCGAGTCACCGACGTGTGAGAGCACTTTGCAGAGAACACGGCAGCAAATACACCATGATGATACCCTCCGTCTCATCCGTCATTGCAGGTGAAGGAGAAACCGGGAGAAGCTCCCTGCTGGACGGGAACACGGAGGGCAGCCGGCCCCGGGACAGGCGAGGCTGGGAATTGGGGACAGCTGTTTGGGAGGGCAACTTGGCTCTGTCCCTCGCAGTTTAAAACGGGAGCTTTTGACCCCTAAAACCCCTCTGCTGGGAATTTCCACGGCTGTACTTGGCAAAAGTACATAAAGATATATGTACCAAGCTGTATTAATTAGGGAAGGCTGCACATAAAACTGAGAGCAAGCCCCACATCCCTCAACAGAGGTGAGGTTAAGTAAGGGATGTGCAGCTCATTCAAGAAAAGGACAGCTCTATCTGCTGTGGAGGAAGGATGCCCAAGGACAAAAAAAGAAAAAAGAAAAGGAGAAGAAAAAGCCAAGATGCTGTGAGTCTGTGTGCATGAGTGGGTGAGCGTGGGTGTAAGCACACGTTAATGAGCACAGAGCTCGTCTAGAAGAACACACGGGAACTTAATTCATAAGAGAAGGAACCGTCAGCCCATGGAGGTAGCTGATTTTCCTATGACGTCTCAGGTGAAAACCTACCCCCCGCCCCCCGTACACACACCGGCACACTCATGAGTGCGGAGTGCCAAAGGAGCACTCACCTTTCCAGCCACTTCCACTGGAGAAAGCGGTCGAAATACATGCTGTCCAGATACTCATGGAAGGGCCTGCCGCTCAGGTAGTCGTGGACAGACCTAGCCCGGACGGAGGGCAGAGAGAAACAGTTTACAACCCTGGCCCCGGGGCAGGTGGGCAGAGCCAGGTCCAGCAGGTCCGTGCCCGGCCTCGCCCACTTCAGACTCTGGAGATACAAACACACAGGCGCCAGAGGCCCCATGTACTAGCCCGCAGACAGGCACTGACGGGCACACTGCAGGCCTGGGGCACAGCAGTGAGCCCCCCCCCTCCCCGCAGGCAGCATCGTGATCGGGAACTTCACAGCAGGAAATCACAAACATTAAATAAATACCCCAGGGATGTGTTATGAACTAGAGTTAAGTGGGGGGGGGGGGTCGGGGAGGTCTCTCTGTTGAAGGGACAGGAGCTGAAATGACAACAGAGGCACTTAATTGGGTGCAGGGGAGGGAGAGGGACCCCGTGAGAGTGAGTGGTGGGGGCAGAGTAGGGACGCAGCCTTGAGCGCCCAGGCTCTGGGTCTGGTCCAGGACCAGCAAAGCCACAGGGAGACACTGATTCCTACAGCAGAGTTTACTGGTCACCTACTGCGGACCTGGTCCCAGGCCAGACCGGGAGGGCTCAGAACCCGGCAACAGGCAGGGACGGCCTTCTTCCTTTTGAAAAGTGTCAATGCTGGCCCATCTGACCCAGGCTCTTGGGACCTGGAGAAGGGAGGGGAGTGCGGAGCCGGGGCATGTGTCCTGCCATAGCTGGAAACCAGGACTGGCCTGGGGGCCAGGATGGCCACACCCTCAGGGGGACAGCACAGGAGCCTCAACCCACTGTCAGCCCTGACCCCTGGCTGGCTCCAGCTCCGAGATGGCAGCGACCAGGTGGGTTTCTTTGGGGGCGGGGTCTCTGCTGTTCAGTACCTAACACAGGGCTGGGCCCCACGCTGGCCCCCGAAGCTTCTGTCCTCATCACTACACTCCCTGTGCATGGGAGCACAGGACTGCAGGCTTTCTGGTCCTCCCCACCGGCAGTAAGCTCCATGAGCCGGAACCGGGTCCCCTCACCATGGTCATGTCTGTGGTGCGAGGGCTGACAAGGCCACAGCAAGCCCTACTCGTCAGCTGTGTGGGGTGACCTGGCCTGGATGCCTCTGACGCACACGCGTCCGCTTACGGGGAGCGGCGTGTGCGGGCTCATGAATGTATGTGCACGAGGCCTTCGTAGCGTGGGGGTGGGGTGGGCGTGCACTGGCACAGGGCTGACACTATAGCCACAGACCCGCCTCCTATCCCATCAGGGTCACCATCTGGCCTGCAAGGTGAGGGGTGTGGCAGGACGGCAGCCCGCAGCAGTGCCACCCTGCTCCGGTTGGTGGCAGTCGTGGGGGGTGGGAGCCCGGGGAGGATTTCCAAACCACCCAGACTGGGGCAGATTTTTGCACATTCCTCGGTCTCAGCAGCCTGGAGAGCCACTGCTTTCAACACCCTTTGAAGCAGATGTTTGCTTTGGACTCAGCCCGCTGGTATCTTTCCCTCTTAAGGAGTACACAAACATCTGGGTGGCTCGGCGGGGCCCTTGGCCAGGAAGACCTGCCCCACTGCCCAGGGTCCAGGTGGAAGCAGGAGGCAGCCCCCAGCCATCCGGGTGTGTGGCTACCAGAGGGGCCGAGGGGCTGACGCCTGGCCCGGGGAAGGGGGCCGGCTGCCCGGGAGGCCAGGCTGCCGGAGCACTTACTGTGCACACGCGGAAAAGAGCTCTTTGCAGGGCTTCTGAAGGAGCTTCTCCTCCGTCTGGGAGACCAGGTCCCGGCCCACTTGGGCGATGAAAACTGGAGACTGGAGGGAAGAGGAGGCGATCAGTGCAAGGCAGGTGGGGGGGATGCAGGGTGGCCGGAGACTCCCACAGGGGCGGGGCAGGGCATGGGCGTGTCCTCTGCCCATGCTGCGCCCAGCCTCCCGCACACTGTCCAGTGGTGCAGGGAGGTGGCTGGGCGGGAATGCGGCAAGTGAGCCCACGTCAGGTCAGCTTTCTGCTCTGCCACGTTCAGCTGGTGTAACCTCAATGAAGGTCACATGGCTCCTTTGAGCATCACCACCCTCATCGGCAGAATGTCGATGATGATGCCTTGTGTCCTGGGCCTGTGGCCAGAACCGAATGAGCATGTGAGTGCTCAGGTGTGAGCAGCTGTGCAACGAAGTCCAGCTCATCAGCGAGCCGCCCCCCCCGGCCCCCGAGCTTGTCGATCCCCAGCCTCTCGGGCTGGCTCCTCAGAGGGCTGGCTCGAGGTGCGCACCGCTCAGCCTCAAAGCCACGTGCAACATGGTGGGGAGGGGGCTGTAAAGGGCCTGTAGACAGGACGACACAGCAGCCGGGACGGGAGCTCAGCAGCTCTAGGATTTGCAGCTTCAGCATTGACAAACCAGGGTCCGCAGCCCACACCTGCTACTTGTGACTGCGGGACCCTGGCCTTGACTGCTCAGCCATTACAGGAAGATGATCAGAACTAACAGCCTCTCCCAGAAGGAATCAAGGAACCCTCTGGGGCATGCCTTGGCCCAGATCCTGGCACGTAGTAGAAAGCGTGCAATAATTGTCACCACTGTCCTTGCGCCCTCCTCCTCAGTGGAGCTGTCTGATCCGAACACTTCAAGTTGAAAGCTCCATTTTCTTCGTCCTGCCCAGGGGCAGCGCCACCTCTGGGAAGGCAGCCCCGCCCACACCCGTCCCCTCCCCCCACCAGCCATGCTCCACCAGCTGTTCAGTCACCTGCTGGGCCCCAAGGTGGCTTTTTAATAAATAACAGGCTCAGAAAGAAGGGCGTGGGCACATCTTTCGCAAAGATGCTGAAATCTGAAAGGCTAGCTTTCTCTTCCCAGCTATGGAAATGCGCCCAGGAGGCTGAGGGCTGGGCTAAGCCCATTGGGCGGTGTCGGGCAGCGGTGGAGCAGCCTGACGCACCCTGGTGAATGGAACCAGAGGCTCACTGTGTATTCCCCACTGTTCTGAATGCCCACATCCCTTCCTTCTTCCTCTCCCAGCCCCGCCCCCTGGGGCTGGAGTGGGGGGAGCCGCTGCTATGGTCACTGCCGCCCATATGCCCAATGCAGACAAGTTACACCATGCATCTCAGAGCATCTCCTGGATGGCTGCTGTCACCAGTCTTGAGTGGTGGCGACTCCCTCCCACCTTCCCTCCACTGGGCCCTGGACCACCCCTCCGTCCCACGCCAACAACGTAATGAGACCACAGAAGAGCCACCAGCAGGGTTGGCTGCCGGAGCCCGAGCTCTGGTCCGACCTCCTCCCGTGGCCATCTTGGGCTTCCATCTCCTCCCCAGTAATAGGAAGGAGCTCCTCCAGAGATGCCCTGCGGTCCATAGCAACTTGGGAATTGATGGTTTGGTTGGGAGTTTTTTTGCATCTAAGACTTGGGGAACTTTTGGGGGGATTCTGGCAGCTGAGTCTATTGGGGATCAATGACTCCAGGCTACCCCAGAGCAATGGAATATCAGAACAAACCCCGAGGCCACATGCACATTCACATCAGGAAGAGAGCTGTGTGCCCGGGGGACCTTGGCTTGCAGGAGGGCCGTGCGGCTGGCCCAGAATCGGCACCTGCTGCGTATTTGCTAATAAGACAGAGGATACCGTGTGCTGTGCCAGGATATGCCTGGAACCTGGGGGCAGTGAGCCAAGACCAGACAGAGATGCTGGGTGGGTGGCACTACTTTGCCATCAGACTTTACCCAGGGAGGACACACCCTTACCCACCGTCAGCCCAGCCTGGTGCTGGGCACAGTGGGAGGGGGCGGGGGGTGGTTCAAAGGTGAAGCCAGCGTGGTCCTTGACCTCAAAGCACTTGTTCTCCAGTAAGACACGCATGAGATAAGGTAAGGTCCTAGCAGAAAAGTCTTTCCCTTTTCTTGGCTACATATGGTGAGGTATAGAATGGGCTGGTTGGAACTCCATGGCTCTCAAACCCTTTTTTATTTTTTAGCAGCAAAGCTTCTTTTCTCCTTGCCAAAATGAAATAAAACCAAAAGAAATAATATAATGGACACTAATGGCTTACCTACACTGAGGCCAGCCCTGGACAGGCACTGCGTGAAACACCTCACGGGCACGATTTCACTTAATCGCCACTGTGGCTCTAGGAAGGGGACACCACTATGATGATCACCTCACAGACGAGGAGGTCAAGGTTCAGAAAGGTGAAGTCATTTGCCCAAAATCACCAAGTAGAAGAGAGGGAATTTGAACCCATGTTGAATGGGTCAAGAATAAGTCTGGTTGGAGGTGATGGGGTGTCTGGGTCACCTGGGCTCCACTCACCCACTCCCGCCTCCCAGGGGGCCTCTGAGGGGTGGCCTTGGCCCCGGGGTGACCAGGACACCCTGAGGCCCTTGCCCTCGGGCAGAAGCAGGAAGAGCTCACTTGGAAGATGACAAGGCTCAGGGTAAAGAGCCCGGGGGCTCAGATGCGAGGCGATATTGACGGGGTGGGGTCCTCTGGGAAAGGAAGCCGAGGTCAGAGGCAGAGCTGAATTTGGCCTCAGACCTCCCACCCCTCATGCCCCCCTCTGCCTGCAGGCAAGGACAGCCCCCTGGGCCACCTTGTCAGCCACACCAGTCCCGGTTTCTGGCACTGGCTGGCAGGAGGCACTGGGGACACAGCCCACCAGTCTGAGCCCTGACAGGAACTAATGAGCAGGTTGAAATGGGTTTAGTTTAACAACCACAGGTTTAAACTCAGTGATTGGCTCAACACACAGAGATTAAGGGATTCCAGCTAAACCCCCTTTCAAGTGACTCCAGGGAACGACACCTTTGCTAGTAAGAAGGGAACAAGAAGCTGCTGGGCAGCTCAAGTCCACACTGAGAGCCAGACGTCCCAGGCGGTGAGCGGAGCAGCCGCTCAGCGGGCACCAGTGGAAGCAGTGGGCATCTGGTCCTTGCCCTCCCAGCCAGGGCAGTGAGTTTTAGAGGGAGGCTGTTAGGGGCTCTCCCTGGCTGCTGCAGTGTGTGGCCCCATCACAGGAGAAAAGGCTCCGAGGTCCCAGCAGCCGCAGTCCCCCTGCGGCTGAGTGAGAGTTCTATGCAGTTTCAGATCTCCTTCCCACAAGCCAGTCCCTTCCGCCTCCAGGAGAGCTCTGGCTGGGCAGCTCTGTGGCTCCTTCTATCAGGGACTGTCCGCAGTGGGCTGTGTCCCCAGCGCCTCCCACCTGCCAGTGCCAGAAGCCGGGACCGAGGTGGAGCTGATCATCAGGGTGGGCAGGATGGATGGGCGCCATCCTCCTCCATGTCAAAGAGGTCTCCCTGATGTCTAGCCAACCATAAAGGGCCTCAAGGCCCTTTGACATGGACAGTGAGGTCTCTCATAAAATTCTGCCTGAGTCCCGGGCCCCTTCAGGGCAGAAGTGCTTTGAAGTGACACTTACTTCTTTGGTCACTAGATGGTCTCCTCAAGCAGCTCCAGCCTGCAGGGTTTGCTTTAATAGGACAGTGTCAACTTAGGCGCCCAGGCCCCTTTGAAGTGTGTGGAATTAGGTCTTGGTGGTGTGGCTTCTGAACTGGAAGAAGGATGGGGACAGGGTTTCCCTGCTGGAGGCTGCCGACACCCGCCAGGTCATCCAACCTCGGCCAGTGAGTCATCGCTCCACAAGGTGGCGCTGTTGAGCCCCTGCTCCCTGTGTTTCACTGCACGACACCCACAGGTAGACCAGCCCTCAGGACTCGGAGACCAGGTGGCACACGGGAAATAATGACCCAGTGATTTATCTCAGACCTGAGGAGCGCAGTCTTTGTAAAAGCAGTGGAGGGGAAAAAATGAGAGCTCAGCTGGGAGGGGGCCCTGAAGAGGGAAGGCGAGAGAGGACCACGAGGGAGAGGTCCGATGTACTCAAGGGTAAGGGACTGCCCACTGAGGCCCGGGGACCGGACTGGGCAGGGAGCGGCGGGGGCTGCGGCTCAGAGAGGAGGACTGGCTGGCACAGGCTGCTGTCTCTGGGGACGCTGGTTCCCCTGACTGCTGAATCATCAGCCCCAAGGGTGGCTTCTCGCGGGCCCTGCCACACCTGCCCCAGCACTGCGCCTGCTCTCTGTGGGCACTGCTGTCCCCTCTGCACCGTGATGACTGGCACGGGGAAGAGACATCATCTCCTGCATCAGTGAGAAAACCCACATGTCTGAGGACCTGGTTCCCAAAGATCTCCTGGCCTTAAAGTCTCGTTTCAAGATGTCAGCGTGGCAGTGGGATCGAGTGCATGTGGCCGATGTCCTTGGGGCCACCCAGGGCTGGAGGCACTGTGATGGCTCTTCGGGACCACCCCACTCCTCAGTAGCTATCAATACTCCTGAAGTCAGCGCCCGGTGTCACCCTCAGCCGTTCTACAAACACACATCCTCTGCTTGTTCAGACTCAGGACCCCAGATGCAGCAGTGGGAGGATATGGCAGAGGGCTGTCCTGGGAGACCCCTCAGGGCCCAGCTGGTTCAACCTACCCGGGCACAGACGGGTAATGGACAGAAAAGACCAAGAAGGGACAGGACCCCTTCACAGTCACACAGCTGGCCCAAAGTGGAGCCAAGATCAACCCCCGAAGGGCTACATGGCAGGCCTCAGCCGGGTGGCGGTTTCGCGCTGCATGGGCTCCACCAGCTGTCCTGAGCCAGCTTCAGGGGAAGGACATAGCTGGCCACACTGGCCCTACTCACACCAGCTTGTCCCCATCTCACAGACGGGGACATGCACACACGGCGACCTCGGCCTTGGTGCCTCTCCCACCCGGCCCTCCTCTCCACCCCACCTCCCTGCCTGGTTCCAAGGATTCCCCTCTCTCGCTGCACCGCTCAGTGGGCCCCTCATGGGTCTCTGTACCTCCTCTAGCACTGACACGATGGCCCCCAAGAGAGTTTCTCTGGCACCGCACAGCACATGCCTCCGTGGGCCCGGCCCCTCCCACCCTTCTCCACCTGCCCCGCTCCTGCCCTCTGCTGGCTGCTGCTCTCACTGCATGCTCGCTGTCTCTGGACGGGCCCGGCATGGCAGCCCCTGGGCCTTTGCTTGTTCTCTTGGAAGGAGCCCTTCCCGTCTTATCATTGCACGTCCAAAGCCCACCCAGTCTTCAGGACCCACTTCCAATACCACCTCATCCAAGATGCTTCTCTGAGCAGGCGGGGCCTCCCACCCAACGCCACCTCCCGGGACTGCCCTCAGCATGACCACTGCCGTTTCCTGAGCACCTACTGTGTGTTAAATCCTAGGAGCGTGATATAGGTTATCTTTTTTTTTATTATTATCATCTCCATTTTACAGATGCAGAGCAGGCTCAGGAAAGTTAAGCCGTGCCCAAGGTCACACAGCTAGGATGGGAATGAAGATGGGATTCAAACCCAGGCAATCTGGTCAGAGCCTTCTCCCCAAACATCCTCACGTCCTCTAAGAATGCCACCGTCCTTCTCAGATAGCGTGAGGAGGAAGTGACTTTAGCCTTGAGGAGCAAGGTCTCCTTGGAGGCCCCCAGGGGCTGAAGAATGAGGTTCAGTGGACTCTGCCTGTTTTGGCAAATGCTATTTGTATAGTGTGGTCACCCCACCCCACCCCCGCCCGGCTAATGGCCAACATATGCTTTGCTTCAATATATGAAAACATCCCAATGAGGGGCTCTGCGTTCATTAGCAGTGGTTCCATCAGTGAACAAAAGGTCAGCCCAGGAGAATGTCCTCTCTATCTCCAGACGCAAGCACTTAGGGCTTAATGATGTGTGTATTTTCATATGTGGGCAGCTGACATTCCCCATGTAAACTATTTGCAATTTCCCAGCATGGATGGACTCGGCTCTCAGGAACAGCTGAGCAGGGGAGAGGCAGGACAGTAGAAGAAAGAGACTCCAGGGTTTCCCCTACTTTCCAAACATGGGGCTGCCTAGGGTTTGCCCATCCTGCCCATACCAGGGTAGGGACAGCAGTCTCTTGGTGGAGGGCACTCCTATCTCTCCTCTAGGACAAGAGTGGGGGAGGGGCGCCCCCACAGCCACACCCCTGCCGCCCACTGACCCTGCACCTGGCGACTTGTGTCAGCGGTGCTAAGCTGTGCCCACAGAGCCCCCAGGGTGTGGCCGTGGGCGAGGACAGAGTGGGAATCAGGCTCTGGCCGTAGGGCCTGGGAGAGGGGCCGGCCTCTCAGTCAATGCCCCTTGACCTGAGTTTTCCCACAACTTTACACTTCTGTTGCTCCCCAGAACACTGTTGTACGGTGGGGCCCGTTCCAGGGTCACAGATGTGGAGACTGAGCCCCAGCAAGCTCTCTGAAGGGCAGGAGCGTTGCTCACTCCTGTCTCATCAGGGTCCAGCACACCCCTGGACGTCAGCCAGTGTTCCCTGTATGAGCTCAGGACAGAAGCAAACGGTGGACCTGACATCCCAATCCAGGCTGGCCTGGCTCCCCGCCCTGGGATCTCTCCGCTCCGCTCTGCCGCAATGAACTGCTGGCACTCCCGGCACATAGTAGGTGTTCGATCTATCTGTGGAGTAAGTGTGCGTGCACAGGCACATCCACAGTGGCAGAGAGGGAGGTGGAGAGCCACAGAGGATCTGTCCATTGGAAGCACCTGCGTAAGGTCATCTGGTCTACCCCCTGCCTTCGTGACTACTGGGCCAGAGATCTTTAGGGTTTTCTTAGTTACAACTGCTTGGAGTACCTGTCTCAGGTAGAAACGGTGAGCTGGAGGCTTGGGGGTGGCCAGCTGGCGGAGAACCGGGGATTAGCCAGGGGCTCCTTGGCCCAGACACGCCGTGTCTCTCTCACAACCTCATTTGATCACCCCCACCACCACATTCCTCTTTTGTTCGAGCAACTGGATTAGGTGTCTACCACTTGATGCCAAGAACGCAGATGAATTCACCATCTGTCAAGTCAGAAGTTGGGCCAGGTGGCTAGGAGGACCCTCCAAATGCTCCCCACGCCACAGAGGGCTTCCTCTGTCCTCGGGTCTCGCTCCCCACCCTCGAGTTGGCTGATTCCGAGTTCCGTGAACTAACTCTGCCCGGCTCCCCCGACTGCGGGCACGGAACCGGAACCGGAACCGGGTGGAGGAAGCAGGCCCGTCGGGAGGGGCGGAGGGGAAGGGCACGGAACCGGGTGGAGGAAGCAGGCCCGTCGGGAGGGGCGGAGGGGAAGGGCACGGAACCGGGGGGAGGAAGCAGGCCCGTCGGGAGGGGCGGAGGGGAAGGGCACGGAACCGGGGGGAGGAAGCAGGCCCGTCGGGAGGGGCGGAGGGGAAGGGCACGGAACCGGGGGGGGGGGGGGGGGGGGGGGGAGGAAGCAGGCCCGTCGGGAGGGGCAGAGGGGAAGGGCACGGAACCGGGGGGGGGGGGGGGGGAAGCAGGCCCGTCGGGAGGGGCGGAGGGGAAGGGCACGGAACCGGGGGGGGGGGGAAGCAGGCCCGTCGGGAGGGGCAGAGGGGAAGGGCACGGAACCGGGGGGGGGGGGGGGGGGGGAGGAAGCAGGCCCGTCGGGAGGGGCGGAGGGGAAGGGCACGGAACCGGAACCGGGTGGAGGAAGCAGGCCCGTCGGGAGGGGCGGAGGGGAAGGGCACGGAACCGGAACCGGGTGGAGGAAGCAGGCCCGTTGGGAGGGGCGGAGGGGAAGTGCTCTGAGCCTAAATCCTGGCTGGAAACAAAACCTGTTTGTACAATCACAACCTCAAGACAAAGGAGAGTTTACCGAATGGCAGCCTCGGACAGAGGGTTTCCTCACCAGAGGGTTGATTTAAGGTCTGCCTGACAGGAAGAAAAAGCGCCATTCTTCCACCTTTTTAATCAAAACCTTCAGTGCCGTGCGGAGCAGCTGTGGCATGCACCGTGTCTGTCTGGGGCAGCTCCCCTGTCTCCATGGCCGGGCAGCAGACACGAGCCCCAAACAAGAACCAAAGGGAAAAGGCAGGGTTTTGTTTTCTTGGTCACTGGTCACTGGGGAAAAATAAATCGGCCCAGCCAAATGCTCACGAGTGATGTGTCATGGGGCCACTGTGCCCGCCACTCAGAGCCTGACATCTGTATCTTGTAGCTCTCGACCAGACACCCCCAACTCCTACCCGAGCATCTGCGTGGTCAGCCCGATGGGCGGACCCCACGGCCAAGCACCGTATCAGATGCGGCCCCACTCGGTGGGGACACATGGCTGGACAGGCAACTGGTGACCGCAGGTCCTTGGGGTAGAAGCCAGAAAAATTACAAGTCTTCTCCTCCGGAAGCCGCTGTGCCTTTTTAAGTTCTAAGGGAAGGTGATGCTCACCGCTTCCCATCAGGGTGGGCATCGTCCCAGCAGAAGCACTTGGCCCTGAAGCAGAGGAAGCCCGACGCTTGGGGCCCTCTCCCTGCGGACCCGGGACCCAGAGCGCTCTAGGTGGCCAGAGAGCCACGTTTCCCCGAGAGCGTTTCCGCACAAGCGCTCCCGGTACACAGACCTCACAGGGAAAGGACCTGAATCTCCCCGGCTCCCGTCACTTGGTGATTTCTTTGCCCAGTCTCAGGAAATACTTGTGGACCTAAAGTTCTGTTCTTTTGAAAGAGGACACTCCCCAAGTTACTTAAGCTTCAGCCCCCACAAAACCTGGTTCTTCCCTTGTCTCCAACAGCACCCAGTCTCCCAAGGGGCCTTTTCCAGAAGGACACCCAGGTGCCCCCTCCTGTCCACTGGCCATCGCCTTTAGGAAGATGGAGGCTGACCTACACCTTTACCTTCCTGGGATGAATAGCCGAAGACCACAGTCCGAGGGGCCTGTGAGGCTTGCGGGGGCTTCTCATGGTTGGGGGAGCAGGCAAGGAAGGCCAGCACCCTGACACTGTGTTGGGAGGCAGCCCTGAGGCCTCTGTATGGCCCACAATTCCATTACAGACAGGATACACCCAACCACCTGCGACCTCCTTAGCTCTTCAGGCAACAACCTCTTGTCCCAATTTGGGGGTGACCCTGGGGAGAGCTGGTTATCCTGCCAGGCCAGGAAGACACCACAAGGGTTGGGAGTGTCTCTGCCAGCGGCCCTGCAGGTGGCGCTACTGCTGCCGCCCATCAGAAAGCACGGAGCCGGCGGCGTCTCCAGCCGGGGTCAGGCGATCCGGTCTGCCAGCCATGCCGGTTCCTGGGGTGCCCCGTCTGTGCGCCGGTCATGAGCGCCACCCCCAGGACCTCATGGACCAACTCACTTGGCCGAGGGTGAGAGGGGTTCAGGCTGATGAGGACCCAGGAGGACCCTTCCCTCCTTCAACTCCTGGCATTTGCGCACTGGGAAGTAACCTGAGAAGACCTATGAAGAACTGATACTTCTCTGGACAAATTTAAGACGGCAGGGTTTCAGATGGCTTTGAGGACCCCCCCCACACACAGCAGACTCACAGAGATCACGGGGGGGGGGGGCATGAGGCCAGGAGGTGCTGAGTTGAGGGGCTTCCAGTGCTTTCCCATGGTGTCCCCTGCTCACTGGCCACCTTAGGTCACAAGGTGTCACATTCCCTAAGTCAGTCAAGTGGAGAACACAGCCCTGGAGAAATAACCAAAACCCTTCAAGAAGGAAAAGCGGTTTGGGGCTTGAAAGATTCTGACCCGTGTTTCCTTTGCTGCTCAAGTGGTTTTGCAGAAATCGGGATGAAGGACTTTTAGAAGTCAGGAAGGGAGAGGACATTTTCGAGCCCTGGCAGAATCCAACCAGGGCCCCCGAGGTCTGGGCAACTTTAATGAGAAAGAACAGAAAACACACAGGCAGCCCTGACCCAGACCTTGGCTGTTTACGTCAAAAGCAAAAACGATAATTAGCAAACCGAAACGTGCCTGGAGAGGGAGGGAGTGGGGGCCAGCTGGGCTCTGTCAATGCGATAATCCCTGGTCACGACCCGCGGGCTGAAGTGTGCGACAGGAGGTGACACGCTGTTTGTGCAGGCGGGGAGCCGCTCTCGGGACGGATGTGGGCTGTTTCTGGCAAGTGGCTCGAGTGCAGCCAGCTTTGCTCTGGGTCAGTGCGGCCACATGCAGGGCGCTCTCACGTGGCACTTGGGCCGAAGGGCTGGGGTGCGGGGATGCTCACAGCGGCGGGAGTGGTCCCTCATTCCTCGCGCGTGAAAGGCAAGAGTGCGGTGAGCCAACTTTCCATCTCCCAGAACACCCTCCCATTCCACGGCATCCAAAACGTCTTCCCTTTGAAACTGTGTTGGAAATATCTTGGCCTTGAGAGATTTTTTTCTCTGGTGAGGATTTCATTCCATGGGGCTTGGGAGTGAAGGAAGGGCAGGCATCTCCTAAAAGCCAGGAAATTCAACCCCCCACCATGATGGCCTTTCTCTGCCCAAGGCCCACCTGTCAGGCCACAGAGTGAGTCGGCCCAGCAGAGGCACCAGGGACCAGTCACTGCCTGCCCAGGGCACAGCTGGGGGCCGAGGAGCGTCCTCAGGAAGCCCGCGGCCCACCACTCCAAGGAGAGGGGGTCTGGGCAGGAACACTATCCACTCCCAGGATGGGACGGGGGCGGAGCAGAGCTGGCTCCACCGGCATCAAAGGAACGCCCAGTTTTCTGACCTGGAAGGTCACGAGAAAGGAAACGGGACCCAGACGGGCACGCTCAGCCTGCTGTGAGGAGCCCCAGCTGGCACGCAGTCTCCAGAACGACGTCAGGAGGAGCTGGAAAAAAAATCAGGCTTCGGGCAAAGAGAATCTGTTTTCCAGGAAAGGTTGGGGGGGGGGGAGGATGTCTCTTTGAAGGACAATGACACAGTCGCTTAAAGGGCTGCGTAGGAAGACCGGGACACGAGAAAACGCTAAGCACGCAGTGCAGAGTGGGAGCTGACGCCCAGGTTCAGGGCCAGCAGCTGGGCAGGGGCAGGAGGGACTGCCTGGCACGCACACCCTCAGTCCAGCCCGCCTGTCCTCCTGGGCCCACTCGTCCGTGAAGCGCCTGGGAGGCTGATCTGGGGGCAATTTTGTCTCTAACTTTTGAGAAGACAGCACAGTGTTTGCCACAGGGAGAGATCTGCTCCTGGGACTCCAGGGTTTGTCATTATTAGCAATGGTTAGAGTGGGAGGGGCCTCCCAGACGGCCTCTGGCCAACCTCCCTCCTCACTGCACCCATGGGAAGGCCATGGCCCGGGTGTGAGGACAGAGTTGGCTGGGGTTCGGCTCCCTGCCCTGGTCCTAGCTGGGTGGGCCTGGGCAATTACCTTACCTCTCCGAGTCCCCTTTTCTCATCATCTCAGCTGGTTGTTAGGAGATTTGAGTTAAGCATGGAACATGAAGCTCCAGGCACATAGTAGTTGCTCAATAAATGCTACTTCTCTTCTGTCTTGCTCCAGGACAGCTTGTGAGCCCAAGTGTGGCTTTATTTGTTTTGACTTCCTCTCTTGGATACTCCCAAAAATGGAAGAGAAAAGGCCAGCCTCTGCCTGCTTGCCCCTGCCCTTGAGAAAACTCCAGGAAGTCCGCCCCTTTCTCAAGGTTTCAGGCCTCTTCCCACCCTGCAAGCTTCTTGTAGTGCTGTGGCTGGAACTGGGCAGAGTCAAGGTGCACAGCCAGCTGCTTTCCCAGCCCGGCTCGGGGGGCTCAAGCAAAGGTGGGCTCCAAGCTCACCGGATTCAGTGACAACAGGAAGGAAATGCTGTCATGGGTGCTGGGAGACAGACAACGACCAAGCCATCTTAGCAGAGGTGGAAAGTGGGTCCAGGGCCAGTGGCTGGAAGCCCAAACCCCACGGAGGATGGGGCAGGCACTTGGCACAGCGGGGCTGGCCTGAGCCCCCCATGTTCTGTGCCTTGGGTCTCCTTGGAGACCAAGGCTTGGTCAGCAACCCTAAGGTCGCAGAGCCCAGAAAGGGAGATCGCGGAGACAAGCCTGACTCCTAGTCCAGTGCTCTTGGCTCCAGGTGGCAGACTTCCAACAAGTCAGCATTTCTAGAGTGCCTCATAGCTGGGAAGTAGGTAGTTACCCCAGCATTGCCCAAAGATGATGAGGTGGTCTTTGGAGGTTTGGGACACAAATCAATAATATTGACTCACTCAGTAAAAAAGGTAACCCCTTTGAAATCCTCAAGCCTCCCAGCCTCAAGAAAAAAGGCCCAGCGTGGTGCCGCCATCTTGCCAACCTCCCTTAATCAAAGAAAAGAGGCTTCAGGCTCAGAGCCTTAAGTGAGCCAAAGGGTATTTAGTTAGAGTTCAATATCAATTATTTGTCATCTTTATGTATGACAAGTCAATACTGGTTTTCCGGATATATTCCTGACACAAAGTTTCCTTTTCAAGCTCATTTTATTTTCAGTTAAAAGATAGGTGGGTGTAAAGAAAAACGTTATATAAATAATTATAAGGGTGGCGTGCAGTTAGAGCAAAACCTGTGAAAGTGCTCTGAGGATGAGGGCAGCTGTGAGCCTTGTGCACGTCATTGTTATCACCACCACACTCGGATGGGCAAACTGAGGCTCCACAGATGCACGGCCCGGAAGTGGCAGAACCGGGGTTCCCTGTGAAGCTAGGGACAAGGACTGGAGCTGCTGACTGCCCCAGAGGCCGGAAATGTCCCCCGCCGAGAGGCAGCCTTCTCGGGCTGGCTCAGACCCCCACGCTGCTGCCTGGCTGAGGAGGGGGACACCCCAGTGAAGTGACATTGTGAGCCAGGAGTCCAAAGAAAGGGGATCTTAGAGCAATTATTATTTCCTTTCATTCCAGCTCTTTACTTTTTAAGCACTACGAATAGAGTGCTTTTGTGCAGGAACTCGGGCTGATGGGTAATTTCCCCCTTAACAAGAACAAACTTCCCTGCTTTACCCTATCATTGTTATAGAAACAGAGAGGCGTGCGGCTGTGGAGGGCCCAGAGAACATCCTGCCCGCGGACCCCCAGCAAGGAAAGCCCTCTAAGGGCCGCCTGCCTGGGACATTCCCAGTGTCCCACAGGGCACCTGGGCTCCACGTCAGGAGCCTGACCCAACACACCTGTCCGCCTCATTGTCAGAAGCAGCCTTCGCAGGCCCTTTCAGCGGTGCCCTCCACCAGGCCTGAGCGTCCCCCGGACCCCACTGGTGCCCCCTGCCAGGCCATAGTGATTGGGGTGGCGCAGCTCAAAACCGGTGACCCAGCACGGTCACTCACGGGCCTGATTAAAATGAACCACAGCAAGGTGCCCTATGGACACCGCTGCCAACGCAGGGTCCTCCAGGGTTCCCCTCAAATTGGCCCCCACTGTTCTAAACTGGCCGCTTCTCCCCCTTGCCTCAGCTGCCTGATCTGTAAAATGGGTACACTGATACCCATCTCAGGGAGCTGCCGGGAAGACCCAAGAACAGGTGCGTAAGATGCCACTGCAGTGCTGGACACAGAGGGCCTCAAGAACACTGTCACGCCAACAGGGAGAAGGGCTGGAATATTCCTGAAGGATCAGGTCTGGCCCTACTATTTCTTTGGTTCTCCAGAGGAAGACAGATTCATGGGCCTACTGTGCACTGTGATGTGTTTACTGTGTCCCCATATACTCCCTGCCCCCCCCCAATCTGAGGCCTTATCGCAAGGACAGATAAGACAAAGTAAAAACAAGTAATTTAAAAACAAGTCACAAAAATGAATCTGAATTTCATAAAAATATGAAATCCTTATGCTTCAAAGGACACCACCAAGAAAGTAAAAAGCCCACAGAATGGGAGAAAATATCTGCAAATCATGTATCTGGAACATACAAAGAACTCTTAAAATTGAACATTAAGAAGATAAACAGTCCAATTAAAAAGCAGGCGAAGGATTTAAATGGACATTTCTCCAAAGAAGATATACAAATGGCCTATAAGCACACGAAAAGCTGCTCAGCATCATTTGTCATTAGGGAAATGCAAATTAAAACCACAAGGAGATACCACTTCACACCCACTAGGGCTAGGACGGATAAAATAGAAAAGACAGAGAATACCCAGTGAGGAGGCTGTAGAGAGAGTGGACCCTTCAAATACTATTGGGGGGGGGTCTAAAAGGCACAGCCACTTTGAAAACAGTCTGGCACGTCCCCACATGATTAAACATCAAACTACCAGCCTGATCAGGCAGTGGCGCAGTGGATAGAGCGTCGGACTGGGATGCAGAGGACCCAGGTTCGAGACCCCGAGGTTGCCAGCTTGATCGCGGGCTCATCTGGTTTGAGCAAAGCTCACCAGCTTGGACCCAAAGTCACTGGCTTGAGCAAGGGGTTACTCGGTCTGCGGAAGGCCTGCAGTCAAGGCACGTATGAGAAAGCAATCAATGAACAATTAAGGTGTCGCAAAAAAACCTGATGATTGATGCTTCTCATCTCTCTCCATTCCTGTCTGTCTGTCCCTATCTATCCCTCTCTCTAACTCTCTGTCTTTGAAAAAAAATAAAATAAACATCAAGCTACCAGATGACCTTCAATTCTACTCCCAAGTATACACCCAAAAGAAATGAAAACGCGTCCATCCAAACACCTGCACGGGAATGTTCATCGCAGCGTTCTTCTTGACAGCTAAGAAGGGGAGACGACCCAAGTACCCGTCAGTGGATGAGAAGATAAGCACAGTGTGGTGTGTCCACACGACGCGGTGTTACCCAGCCATAGAAAGGAGTGGCATGCTGATGCATGCGACGGCACAGATGGACCCCGAGAGCCCTGAAGACACGCCAGGTGAGAGAAGGCGGTCCCAGAAGCGCACACATTGTACAATTCTGTTTCTATGACATGCCCAGCCCACAGAAAAGAGAGAGTACGTTAGTGGTGGCCGGGGGTGGGGAGGAGAGGGGATGGGGAGTGGCCACTCATGGGGACAGAGCTTCTAGGGACAGGGGGAGATAAAACCTCCTGGGGTCAGACAATGGTGATGCTGTACAACTCTGCACATCTCACAAACCACTGAACTGTGTACTTTAAAAGGGTGAGTTCTATAGTATGTGAGTTATATTCCTGTAAAGCTAGTAATTTTAAAAATGAGGTCGGTCGTGGGGAATAATCACGGTATAGAATACTGTTTTCAGGGTCACTTCTTGTTATTATCAATATTTCCCAGCTCAGAGCAAACCTGGCCTGAACACCTGTCACCCGTGTCACTTCTGATCAGCAGGCATACCTGGAAGGTGAGCTGTCTGGATCTCGACAGAGCCCAGCACACGTCTGACTCCATCGGGGGCCCTGGGCACCTTCTCTGAGCTGACAAGCCTGAGTGTTTATAGGACAAGCCGTGCCCGCGGCTACCTCACCAGCTCCAGAGACTAGCCTGCCACACAGACGGTGTGCTCAGCGTGGGGGCCGGGGGATGAGAACACAGGGAGGAGGCAATACTGCATGTGCTCCCCTGGCTGCCCCAGCCTCCCTCATGGGCCAAAGGACCGGGGGAGGAAGTGACGTGTCACTCTGGGCCAAGGCAGTTAAGGCTCATGTGTCTCCTCCGTCACCCTTCCCATCCCCCCTGGTGCAGACCATGCGAGAACATCTTCAAGATGGTGGAGCCAAAAAAGCAGCCAAGACCCCTGGTCTTCACCAGGGAGTCGGAGACCCAATCCGGTTGTGCAGGAGAAGGAAATCTCCGTCCTGTGAAGCCCCTGAGGTCTGGGTTTGTTTCTTGTGGCTGCCAGCATTAATCATCTTGACTAATGCATTGCCTTTTAATGCGTCCGGCCGCTCTGGCTAGCCCTTTGTGGCTGGGGGGCCTCCGGACCCCTCCTTGGCCTCTCACAACCCCACAGCTGGAGTTCACGTCTGAATGATTTCCTCATTCAACAGCCTGATTTTGAAAGCACAGACAAAGGAAAGGGACGTCAGATGACAGCCACCGCTGAGCGAGTGTCTAATATGTCCCAGCTCCGGGGTTCTGTGCTCACTGGTATTAATCACTCCCACCACTACCCTGCCTACTCGGCAGAGGAGTGACCTGCGACACAGAGAGGTTAAGTAACGTCCCCAAAGTCACACAGCTAAAAGAGGACAAGTCTGGCTCCCAGCCCAGGTCTACCCAGTTCTAAAACTCACCTCCTCACAGCATTGGGCTGCCTCTGTGTTATATGTCCAACAACTGTTGGCCCATTCCAAGGCCCAGCCCGGCTGCAATCTCTAACAGCCCCCAGAGCGAAGCCGGTATGTATGGGCAACTGCCGCAGGACTCTAATCAGCGTCCAAGTAGCGGACTTCGCCTCTTGGGGCAGGGTTTGAAGAGCACCATCCCACGGAGGTCGGGAATACAGTTCTGGGCTTAAGCTTTGACTTTGAGCAGGGATTTTCCAGCCAAACTCCCAGTAAACACACCAAGTCAGACACTGGGGGACACAGGCCAGCCACATGTCAGCTCCCCAGAAAGAGACACGAGGCAGGAAAGGTGAGGGCCCCCAGGAAGAAGTCCCCTCACTGCCTCAATCAAACCAGCTGGCCATGAATGAGCGCCACATGTCTCGCACTGGTCTGGGGCAGGGGACACCCAGAGACGGCAGAAGCCATCCCCTCTGCCCACTGAGCTGGTCACCTTGCTGCCTACAGCAGTGGCCCTCATCCTGTGCTCTCTGCCCTTCCTGGGCACCCGCACCCACTCCGCCATCCCCACGGCCTGGGTCCCCGCACGGCTCCTGCGGCAGGCCCCCGGATGGTCTCCTGTCTCCAGTCTCGCCCGCTCCCCTTTCTCCTCCGTGTGGTCAGAGGGATCATCCCAAACTGCGAACGGCATGCACAGCCCTAGTGCCTCGCACGGCCCCTGGGATGGTGTCCAAGTTCCCAGCATGGCGTCCCCTACCTTCCGCTCCCACAGAACTGACCTCCCCGCACCCTTCCCACGTCTATACCAGGGCTTCTCAACCTCAGCACCAGTGACACTTGGGGCCTGATCATTCTCTGTGGTGGGGCCACCCTGTGCATTGTTGGATACTCAAGAGTAACCCTGGCCCGTGTCAATTCGGTGCTAGTAGCACATCTTCCCAAATGTGTCCATCAAGAATATCGCCATGGGCCCTGGCCGGTTGGCTCAGTGGTAGAGCGTCGGCCTGGCATGCAGAAGTCCCGGGTTCGATTCCCGGCCAGGGCACACAGGAGAGGCGCCCATCTGCTTCTCCACCCCTCCCCCTCTCCTTCCTCTCTGTCTCTCTCTTCCCCTCCCGCAGCCGAGGCTCCACTGGAGCAGGGATGGCCCGGGCGCTGGGGATGGCTCCTTGGCCTCTGCCCCAGGCGCTAGAGTGGCTCTGGTCGCGGCAGAGCAACGCCCCGGAGGGGCAGAGTGTCGCCCCCTGGTGGGCAGAGCGTCGCCCCCTGGTGGGCGTGCCGGGTGGATCCCGGTCGGGTGCATGCGAGAGTCTGTCTGACTATCTCTCCCCGTTTCCGGCTTCAGAAAAATACAGAAGAAAAAAAATATATATCGCCATGCACCACCAAATAGGACATCCTGGGGGGGGGGTCCCCAGCTGAGAAAGGCCCTTCTCCTTTCCTTTCATCTGTACCTGGCTTCCTCCCCCTCCTCCTCCTCATCATTTTTAGATGTGACTCAGCCACACCACCTCCGAGAAGCCTCCCCAGCTTGCCCGCCAGGATGGTCTAGGGACAGCTTCTCACGAGCCACATGCCCTCTATTGCACAGCTCCATTACACTGCATTCGACCAACTTGTCGATATGCTGTCTCTCCCTCTGCAAGGTGGGGGCCTCAGAACCCCCCACCATACCATGGAAGCGCTGACTATGTGGACCCCAGAAACACAACTGAGCATTGCTCTCAGAACCCACCCAGGGAGAGGCGGTGGCCTCTGACCGGAGGCAGAGAGGCTCCGTGCGGCCGGAGGTGTCAGGCAGAGCGGGGACACAGAGAGAAAGACGGAGTAGGGGCCCCACATGCCAGATAGAGGGCCTTGCAGGGAACAGCCTGAATGAAACAGTGTAGTGAAGATGTCAGGACGAGATTGGGAAGTGGCCTGGCGGTAGCCCAGGATAACAATGGACAAGAGGGAACGGCAGAATTGATGTGGGAACCAGAGGAGGCCAGGTTGTGAAGACCCTTGGATGTATTCTACAGTCCAAGAAATAGTCAGAAGGATGAGAAATTTGAAAAAGAATAAAAGGTTGGGCCCTGTCCAGTTGGCTCAGTGGTAGAGCGTCAGCCTGGTGTGTGGGAGTCCTGGGTTCGATTCCCGGCCAGGGCACACAGGAGAAGCGCCCATCTGCTTCTCCACCCCTCTCCCTCTCCTTCCTCTCTGTCTCTCTCTTCCCCTCCTGCAGCCAAGGCTCCATTGGAGCAGAGTTGGCCCGGGCGCTGAGGATGGCGCTATGGCCTCTGCCTCAGGTGCTAGAATGGCTCTGGTTGCAACAGAGCAACGCCCCCTGGTGGGCAGAGCATCGCTCCCTGGTGGGCGTGCTGGGTGGATCCCGGTCGGGCGCATGCGGGAGTCTGTCTGACTGCCTCCCCGTTTCCAGCTTCAGAAAAGTACAAAAAAGAAAAAAGAATAAAAGGTTGTATGGTCATACAAGTTTGGGAAATATATATTTTGTGAATAGGTAAACAGGTTTCTTTATTGCAGGTCTTCTGAGAGCCTTTAGTATGCTCACACACCAGGCGAACCTTTACAAGGGGGAGAGGCAGCACGTGTAATTGACCACAGAGATGTTTTGTTCTCAGAGCCTCTCAAATGACCAGTGTCCTGTGGCCCACCCTTTGGCAAATGGTCCTTGGAGCAAACAGCTGAGCTGCATGTTGAGAGGGCCCACGGTAAGGACAATGTGGGCTTGGGGACAGTGGCTCTGGGGGCTGTCCCCACGAGCTCAGCCCCTTTCAGTCCCTGGCTCCCAGAACCTGGGGCGTCTGCAGGACCGAGAAGGGACATAGGCCACAGAGAGCAACCACAGGAAGGGCTGGGAAAGTAATGCAAAATTTACTGTCGGAAAACAGCCGGCCCGCGGGACCACTTCGACCCCCTCCCCCAGGCCCTGGGTGTAACATGGCGCGGGTTAGATTGTCAGCACTGAGGAGCACCTAAGGGGGTTGCTGGCAGGCTCTGAGGCTCTTGTAAAACTGTCTAAGCTGCCGGGCAGGCTGGGCCCCACCCTGCGGGAGACAGAGGCAGTACTGCGCAGGGCAGAGAGGCCTGCAGGGCCCGGGCTGGGGTCCGCGAGCAGAGAGGGAAGCAGAAGGCACCAGAGCAGCCGGGCAACCAACCACTTCACCTCGCTGAGATCAGCCCGGCCAGCAGACACACGGATGGGGTGGCAGGGGCGGTGAGGGCCGCGAGGGGGCAGAGGAGGGAAACAGCGCACCACACAGGACCCAGGGCTCTGGGGTCACCCTGCCCTGGGTTCAATGCCTGCTGTGTGACCTGGGACAGTGACAGCCCCTCCTCAGCCTCCTCGTCCTCCCACGTAAGGTGGAGCCCACAGAATCACATCACGCGGTGACAGCAAGGACTAAGTGAGACGGCGCCAACACACAGTGGGTCCACAATTCATGCTAGATGCATTGCACTGTCCAGAGGAAGCCCGAACAGGAGGGCAACCCTGAAGGGGTGGGATGGAGAGCTGGACGGGCAAAGCCAAGGGCAGTTGAGGTTCCTTTAACTGCGCCCGCAGCCGGTTCCCCTTTCCCAGGCCGCGCAGCCGCCTATGAGTGAGTGGGCTGACTCCCATCTCTGGGAGGAGGGAACCGTCACAGCGCTCTTGGCGGCTCTAGCTCCCAGCAGGTGCTTTGCCAGTGAGCTGCCGTTCCTATAGCCCTGGGGTGAAGGCACTACTGTGGGTTTAAAGCCCTCCTGTCACCTAGATGTCTTCACGAGGGGGATGCAAGCTTTCAGCAGCCCCGCTGTGGCTGGAGGAGCTGCTGCAGGTGACATGGACACTCCCGTCCTCAGTCCCACCTATCTCCTGGGCGGAAGTCCACCCGAGTGACTGCAGCACCGGCTTCAGTGCCTTCAGCCTTAGCACAATCGCCGATGGGCACAGGCCATGGGGTTAGCACCCCCGGGTGGCAGGAGGTCAGCGCCTCTGAGTCAAACTAAGTAAGGATCAACTGATTAATACTCTTAGGTGGGCCAGGGGCTACCTCTCTTCAGGGGCTCAGTGTCGCATCCTGGGAGTCACAGTCTCAGTGGCATGACCCCGCCCACCTGCCTGGAAGCTTCTCCCACCTTCTGCTCCTCATTGTTTGGTTCTGGTCTTGTGAATCACGTGCCCTTCCCTCAGTGGGGGCGTGGAGAGGACAGTCTGTGGCTGTCCAGTTTTCAGGGACCCTCTGAGATCATCTGGCCAAGCCTCACTCATTTTACCGTAAAGAACGCTGAGGCCCGGGCAGAGAAAGACTAAGGTCTCAGGGTAAGTTACAGGTGGTGCAGTTTCCTGACCTGCGTGCCTGTGTGTTGCCACCTCTGCCACACTGTGTGTGGAAGGACGGACAGCCAGGACCCTGTCACACAGGCAATGGTGACGTTAATCCACCTGCGGCCCGGGATGTGAGGAGCACCCTTCCTGGGGGCCTAGTGCCCACAGTGTCCAGGTCCTGAGTGAGAATAAAGCCAATGCTGGCCCACAGGGTGCAGGACACCCCAAAGCTGTCTGCATGCAGCTCTCATCTCAGGCCTCGAGGCCCCCGGGAGGTGGCCTGGCAGGGTGGGCCTCTTTTCAGAAAGGGGATCTGAGGCTCAGTGTGGGGACAGGACCGCATGGGTGGAAGGGGTGGGACTAGGACCCCCATGCCCAGGCCAGGCTCTCCAACGTAGATTTATCTGTCAGATTCGGGGGGAAGAAGACACAAGCTCCAGGGAACCAAGGCTGCCAGGATGCCAGGGGAGGAGGGCATGCAGGTGGCACTGCCTGTCTTCCTTCAGCCATGAGGGGGTGCCCCTGAGGAGGGGTCAGGGCAGCCCCTCACCCTCAGTATATTCAGAACCGACTTCAGAACTCTGCATTGTTAAGTGTTCAGCTGATACTGCCTCTGCCAACAGAGCTCTAGCCACTCCTCCCCCTCCCATCACTCCAAACCCTTCCCCGCCACCCCGACCCCTCCCAGCCACCCCTGCTGGCCCGGCCCGGCCCGGCCCGCCCGTCTCGGCCCTGCCCGGCGTGGGCACTCGGGGACCAAGCGCAGCCACGGGGCGTCACAGCTCTCTACCCGGCCAGGAGCAGATCTGGGGGTCCGTATTTCGGGGTCAGGCCTCCCAATCCTCCTGCTGTGTGCAGGCTTTGGGTGGCCTCTTACCTTTGGGGTGAGGTACTTGGTCATAATTTCCTTCCCTTTTTCTCCCAGTTTTTCATCTGGAGTAACTTCATATTCTGCCTGAAACAGAAGAAGGGAAAGAACAATGAGGTCTGCTCATGAGCTTCTTATAATGACAGACCTTTGAGGTCCCTGGAGAAGACACCCTAGAGGTCACCGGGCCCATCCCCTCCTCCCTACAGGGCAGGGAGCTGAGGCCCAGAGAGGGCAGGAGACCCAATGTCCCGTGCGGCCCACTCTGCCCCAGCGTGGACACGTGCTCAGGACAGCGGCTCTCTTTCCGGGCTGCACGTCAGGATCCCCCGGGGAGCAGATGCTGGTGCTTGGGCCTCCCCACCACACACCACGTCAGACCTTCTGGCGACAGAGGCCGGGCATCCAGGCAGCTGGGGTTGAGATGCCAGGAAGCTGGGACTGAGAACCACCAACAGAGATAAATCAAAGGAAGTCACTGGAAAATAACAGGCCACCAAGCTGGAAGGCCCACCCCGAGAGGCTGCCTTAGGTCACTCAGACCTGCAAGCTGCATGACCTTAGGCGATTACGTCACCCCCGGGAAATGCACCGGGAAATGCACTGACTTATACAGGGTGTTCAGGTAGCTAGCAATTGTAAAAGCTCCTGGCCCAGAGCTGGGCACATAATAAACACTCAACTAACGGTTGTCGTAATGATCACCATTGCTATTATTACACCTTGCAAGGGAAGACAATAATATGGGTGGATGCCTTACCTTTGCAGCTTTTCAGCTTACAGAGTCAACATCCAGAGGTTTTTTCAGATGCTCTCATCTGAACCTCCAAAGAGCCCCACAGTGATGTGGGGCGCAGGGGTCACCATTACACACCCCTTCACCCGCATGTGCAGAGCGGCGGGGGCGGAGGAGGCTGGTCAGCGGGGTGGCCCCGAGTCCTTCAGGAGAGGTGGCAGAGCTGGGCCCTGGACCTCTAAACCCAGAGCTGTTTCTCAGTAACACCAAGGAATGTGGGACTCCAGATCGCAGAACAAGCCAGTGGGACCCGGCTCTAAAAAAGGCAGGGCCTCTGAAAGGCGGGCCTCTTTCTTTCCCCTGACCTGCGAGGGGCTCCTTCACCGACCCCTGAGCACGGGCCAGGCAGATGGAAGGCCTGGAGTTAGTTAACAGAAAGCCTGGGGAAGTTTGCCTTTCTCGCTCAGACAAGGGAGCTAATTGCACATTGTTTATAACCACTACAACATCTACCACCCCAGGATTTGTCAGTCATGGTCCAAGAGTATAGCTGTTTCAAAAGACACAGAGACAATGGCATCGGCACAGACCGGCTGAAACTCCTTCCCTGTCCTTCTTGCTGTGGGGTTATATGCTCCAGACCTCCTGGCCCAGCTCAAGGCAACCTCTCAACCCAGTGTCTAGAGGCCGGTTCTCCCCGGGCCCTCCCAGGGGACCCTCCCAAGAAGGAGGAAGTGTGGGCAACACTTGGAAGGCCCCCAGAGGCAGCCAGGCACATTTCTGTCCAGAGCAAGTGAGTTTTCTGACAGTGTTGATGGTTTTTCTCCAAGGAAGAGACACTGACACTATGCTCATTTGAATCACAGGACTAGAGGGTGACAGTTCTGGAAGGAATTTGACCCGTTCCCTTCACAGAGCTGGGCACCGAGGCTCAGAGAGGTGGAGCGCTGGCCTCAGGTCCCACAGCTGGTCGCGGCAGGGCCAGCACAGAAGCGTGGCGCATCTGCCTGACTCCACTGGGCCCCCCCGCCTCCACACTTCTCTCTCCAGGGGGCAACGCCTCCTCACCATAAGGATGAGCCCTGTAGGATTGTTCATTTCTCAATGCTTTGGTTTGATGAATGAGGCCTTAAGACCAATGAAGGAGAGAAGGTAGCTCTTTCTCCTTGAGTTTTTCCTGTTACTTTCTCCCTCTGTGCTCCCCGACACTCCCCCAAAGCTGATACACAAGTGAACACACAACTCCACACAGTATTGAAAAGACCAGACTCATCCTACAAGGAAGGTATTGTTACTCCCAATTCACAGATGAAGAAACTGAGGCTCTTAATGTTCAAATACAATAGAGCTAGCAAGGGACGAGGCTGGGGGCTGAGTTCAGAGCACAACTGACCACCCTTTCCCTAGAGTGAGGAGAAGCACCCAGTGCCCGCTGCCCTGGACACCCCGCTAATGGTCTGGCACCATGGGAATTTACCCAGACTGCTTTGCAAGGCCCAGACCACCTTTTGGGGTAACTCAATCCTATGCAGAACCCTGGATTTGCTCTGTCCCAAAATACCTCTGTGAGGGCGGCTCTATTTAACCAAACAGACTCACTAATCAGCCTCAATAACCAGCTGAAAATATTATTGCTCTAGGTACTAAAACCCAAGTTAAAAAAAAAAAAATAACATCACTTTTAGGTCAGCTGCCTCCCAGCAGAGGCCTGGCCGGGCGGCTGGGCGCCACAGTTCCACAGGGAGGCAGCCGGGAGCATGCGGGGACAGGCAACCCAGCCGGGGATCAAAAGGCCTTTCTTTGAGAGTCCACATCAGGTCACCACCACTTGAAGAGCATTTGTGTTGGGAGGCAGAAAACCAACAGATGGCATCCAGCCGGCCTTTCCACACTGATTAAGTCACCTGGAGTGACAGGCCGTGTCTCTACAGCGACCCGCTCCCAGGTGGGGCTCCCTGGGGGACATGTCCTGAGAGGCCACCTGCAGAGAGGAGGCACCATGGCAGCTCAGCTGGGTGGGCAAAGCACAGGCAGGTCACACCGCCGAGGCAGGGGGACCACCCACCCAGAAACCCGCTGCAGGGGTACGCCCTGGGCCCAGGTCATGGGCAAA
Source organism: Saccopteryx bilineata (assembly GCF_036850765.1). Classification (NCBI taxonomy): domain Eukaryota; kingdom Metazoa; phylum Chordata; class Mammalia; order Chiroptera; family Emballonuridae; genus Saccopteryx; species Saccopteryx bilineata. The sequence goes on along the minus strand of NC_089496.1, from coordinate 104,526,308 downwards.
AGCTGGTGGAATCTGCTTAAACCAGAAAACATAAGCAGCAAAGAAGAGGTTGGGCCACCAGCCTAGAATATTACAATTAGAGCCGGCTTGGGAAATGGCAGCCACACAATGGCTTCAATGACAAGGGAGGTAAAAGCACACACAAGGCCTGCCCGCGGACCTGTGTCTGTCAGAGAGCTCCCTCCTCCAGCAAGGGCGGTGGGACTCGTCCGTTAGCAACCTGCTGCTGCCCGGAGCTCAGCTGTAATAGAGCAGCGAAGAGCACCTTGGCCGCTCCCCCGGGGGCGTTTCTCTTCCCCAGACATATCCAGGTGCCCACCGACGGAGGGGCCACTTAAGGAGCCTGCCCTCTGCACTGCGATTGATGCCAAGCACAGGAATAGTCACTGGGGTGCTGCTGCAGCACAAAGAGCAAAACAAGCCCCTGAGTTTAAGGCAAAAAGGAGTATTTATGTACCTGCAGCTGCCAAAGAGTATAAACACCTGTGTCTGTCCTCGTCTGCAAACCAGGAGTGCATCCTCTTGGCCTGCTCTACGTGCACCGTCAGTCTTAGGAAACACCGAGAAACGTGTCCTCTCTCTTCAGACACAGTTCCCTCGGAGGATTTTTAAAAACATGCAGATTGAAGGCTGAGAAAAGGGGACCCGCCATGTTTTCAAAGAAACCGGTTTACAGAGCAGTGTCTGGGCTGAATTCCTCACAGCCTCCGACCAGCCTCAGATGTCACCTCCTCCTCCTGGGAGACCTTCTCCTGCCCTGACGGGAAGATGAAGTCCCGCCACCTCCGGCTTCTGCAATTAAGGATGCGGTCAGCTTTTCCAGTCCTCACAGCAGGGACGAGTGACGTGCCGGCTGGCAGCGTGCTCACCATATCCCTTCTGGAGACGTCCCCAGCCCCGCCCACACTGGCCTTGGTGTCCTGCCTGTGCTGCCCATGTGGGCTGGGGGGGTGGGAGGGGTCTCCACTGGCCCCTCCGGAGCCACTCGCCACCCAGCTGCAGTGTAGGCGGGAGTGAGGGGCAGTCACCCACTGGCTCCCTGCCCGCGTGGGCACCATGGGTTCCTGCTGCCCTCTCTTGCAGACGCAGCTCCGCTTCAAGACAGCCTATTCTCTGATCTCTGCTGCATCTGAGGACCCCACTTGGGTCTGGGTCAGGAAGAGATGGACAGAGGCCCTCAGAGAGGGCAACCGATGGAACAGGACCAGAGAAAGAAGGGAAGGAAGGGTGGACCACTGGCCGCCTTGGGGTATAGACTGTGTGGTAGGAGTGGCCCCAGGGTGACCCCGAACCTCACTGACAGGACCAGAGACACCAGCTTATGAGACAGGCCCTGCCTGGGGCAAAAGCTAGTCAGAAGGAAGGAGGAAAGGGGCACACACCTCTCCTGGGTGGAGGAGATCAATTTATCAGCAGCAGTCAGAGGGCTGGTGCTGTCACCTCCTGTCTGTCCCATCATCCTCCTGAGAACCTCAGCCCCGAGTGGCCGTCCCCAGCCCACCCCTGCCTGCTGCTTGTCCTCTGCCCCCAGCCCCTGGCATTCCTCTCAGTCCTCACTCCCTACCAAGGCTCAGAAGGCCAGCATGCAAGTGTCTCAAACTCTCCTTCCTTTGGTTCCAAGAGAAAAGAATCCCAAGCCTGTCTGGTTCAAGCAAAACTGTAATCTCTTGGCTCCTGGAATCCAAGGATGGGTCAAACAACCAAACTGTAGGGAGGCTGGAAATGCAGCCAGGCCCCGAGACCAGGAGCGAGGGTGTGAGCTCTGCCGGAACCCCCTCTCATGGGCATGTGTGCGTGTGCGTGTGTCTGTGTGTGCATGTGACTGGCATCACACTCTCAGGACTGAGATGTGTTGCTCCAGTGGCAGAAAGCATGGCAATCACCGGCTCCCAGGTTTTTTATTTTAAGCCTTCTCTACCAGAAAAGGACTTCCTCTCAAGTCTATAAAACCCAGACAAAGGTCACAGGCTTCTCCCTGGCTTCAGTCAACTGTGGTTCGGGGGTGACGTCACTGGGAACACGGCAGTGTCTAGGAGAGCCACGTTGTTTGGAAGCATGGGTGGGGCACCCAGAAGAACCCACTGTGTAAGTGGTGCTTTTCCAAGATCACCTGCTCCCCGGGTCTGGCTTCACCAACTCTGCGAGGTATCCATGTCCACCTTGAGGGTGATCACTTCTCTCCACCCTCCCTCTTTTGGGAGATCACAGCAGTGACAGAAAGACCAGCAAACACTGGGAATTTGTCTCTTCACACAAATAAAAGCAGCTGAGTGTCTAGTTCCCCAAGTGAGGCATATCAAATCATTCTACAATTTCAGGACAGCCAGGCACACCCAAAGCCAGGTGACGGCTTACTAATTTCAAGTTATTTTCTATAGTTCTGGGCAAATGAATGCCTTGGAGTGCTTTCTAGCATATTTAGCACATTTAGATTTCACTAGTTGTAACCTCATGTCATTGACTGTGTCCATTTTTAAAAATGGGGACTTTAGCCTGACATAGTGGATAGCACTTCAGTGGCACAGTGGATAGAGCGTCAGCCTGGGATGCTGAGGACCCAGGTTCAAAACCCTGAAGTTGCTGGCTTGAGTGCAGGCTTATCCGGCCTGATCCTAGGCTCATCTGGCTTGAGCTTGGGGTTGCTGGCTTGAGCGTGGGATCATAGACATGACCCCATGGTCACTGGCTGGAGCCCAAAGGTCGCTGGCATGAAGCCCAAGGTCACTGGCTTGAGCCCAAGGTCACTGGCTCAGCTGGAGCCCCCCAGTCAAGGCACATATGAAAACGCAATTATGAACAACTAAGGAGCCACAATGAAGAATTGATACTTCTCATCTCTCTCCCTTCCTGTCTGTCTATCCCTGTCTGTTCCTCTCTTTCTCTCTCTCTCTAAAAAAAGGGGGGGAACTTTAATAATCTTTGCTCCTGCTGTCCATGCCCTTGAGAAGCCTCTTTCATTACTGAATAGGGCTAACCTGGGCAACCCTTATGATTTGTATTAGGGACAGAGCATCAGGGAACCTCTGAGACTAGAATGTAAAAGACACTGTAGCTTCGACTGCGCTCTCTTGAGTCACTTGCTCTGGGGAAAGCCAGCCATGTTATGAGGACGGTCGAGCACCCCCGTGGAGAGGTTCGCATGTGAAACAGCCGAGGCCTCCGACCGCCAGCCACGAGCAGCAGCTGGACACAGACCACGCCTTCAGACACCTGCAGCTCCGACAACAGCTTACGATAAGCTGTCGACAAACCTTGAGTCAGTGTACTTCAGTAAACCATTTCCAAATTTCGACCCACAAAACTGTAAGGCAATAAATGTTTATTGTTTCAGGCAGCTAAATTTTGAGATAATTTCTTACACAGCAACAAATAAATACCTAGCTGCTACATCTGAACTCACAGGAGTAAGAGTTCATTACTTCATTAAAACCTTTTCTTCGCATACTTTTCAGTTGGAAAGCAAGCTCCCGGAGGGCCGGTGTGCTCTGCTCACCGCGGGGTCCTCACCTGCTCCAGCACAGCGCTACACATCGGAGACGTCCAGGAAACACGTGCTGAGCAAGTCTGGCTGAGGACCTGCCGAGCCTCCCCAACCCCAAAGAGAAGAGACCCGCGACGGGCGTGGGCGGGTTTCAAAAGAGCTGAGATGATTGATAAAAGAGAAAAAAACAACACAAAGTTGGAGGGAAAACAGAACACAAAAGGAACAAAGATGCCACCAAGCCTCCCAGGAAGCAGGTTACAGAAGAAGCACATCCATCGTTAAGAAGGCCGTGGCAAGACCCTGGTGGCCCGTGGAGCTCGACACTGACCTGGGACCCTTCTCATCCCTTGACCTGCTGGGCAAGTCCTTGTTGCTCTCCAGAAGCCAAATCTAGTCATTGCCATGATGTAGGTGCTGGCTCCATTTCTCAGGGGGAGGACCATGGGGGAGTCCTTCCCAGGCTCCCAGAAGCCCCTTGACAACCATGACTAAGGGCTGAATTGCCCTGCAGTCAGATGGGTGATATACAAACACGTCTGCTCCCCCCTCCCCCACCACCCAGGCCCCATGTTAAAAGAGCCACAGTCTGCCTGGCCAGGTGGTGGCACAGTGGATAGAGCGTTGGACTGGGACACAGAGAACCGAGGTTTGAAACCCCGAGGATACTGGCTTGAGCGCAGGCTCATCTGGTTTGAGCACAGCTCACCAGCTTGAGCCCAAGGTCGCTGGCTTGAGCAAGGGGTCACTTGGTCTGCTGGAGCCCCCAGTCAAGGCACATATGAGAAAGCAATCAATGAACAACTAAGGTGCCACAACAAAGAATTGATGCTTCTCATCTCTCTCCCTTCCTGTCTGTCCCTGTCTGTCCTTCTCTCTGTCTCTGTGGGAAAAAAAAAGCCACAGTCTTTTGCTTCATTGAGGAACTCGACTGTCAGGACTGTGCGGAGGGCTGGCCTGTCCCATGGGCTGCGTCAGAGCCCGACGAGGACGGGTTATTTTTAACAAACCCCACTCGGCAGAAATTCAGCCTAGAGGTGGAACTGGTGAGGATGGCGCTGGTGGAGCCAGGGATCCCTGGACGGTGCGTGACACCCAGGACAGTGCCATCTCCTCCCTCCTTGGAGCTCCAGTCAGGATGGAAGGAAAAAGAAAATGTATTTCAGCCTGACCAGGTGGTGGCACAGTGGATAGAGCGTCGGAATGGGATGCAGAAAACCCAGGTTCGAGACCCCGAGGTCGCCAGCTTGAGCAAGGGCTCATCTGGTTTGAGCAAAAGCTCACCAGCTTGAGCCCAAGGTCACTGGCTTGAGCAAGGGGTTACTCGGTCTGCTGAAGGCCTGCAGTCAAGGCACATATGAGAAAGCAATCAATGAACAACTAAGGTGTTGCAACACACAACGAAAAACTAATGATTGATGCTTCTCATCTGTCTCTGTTCCTGTCTGTCTGCCTCTGTCTATCCCTCTCTCTCTGGCTCTGTTTAAAAAAAAAAAAAATGAATTTCAGACAAGAATTGCACCAGCCCTGGAAAACTCAGTCTTCATGCGTAGAAGAAGCGTTTCCAAAGGCTGGTCATTTGACGTCAGGACGGGCGATGAAAAGGCCTCGACGGTTCCCGGGGTCAGCGCCTCATGGGCGGCGGCCTGGCTGAGGCGCACGTGAGAGCACTGTCACGTCAGGGCGGGAGCCACACTCACATTTCCTTTACAAAAAAAAAACAAAAAAACAAAGCTCCTGGAAGAGGAACGTCGACATGACCAGAGTGAAAGTGGGCATCCACTGGGGTTTTTTCCTCCTTCTCAAACAGACTATAAGCATCTCTAACAAGACACGCGGCTGGAAAATTCCACCGGCTCCTGGGTTCGGCCTGGCCCCCCTCCGTCCGCCTCATCAACTCTAGATGGGTCCCAAAGCTGCCGGCGCTCCATCTTCTCCACGTGGCAGCCACCTGGTGCGGAGCGCAGTCCCCGGCCTCTCCCTGGGCTCCTCCGGCCCACGGCTCTGAACGCCAGCTCTGTGCTGACGACACCCCATTTTCTGTTTCCAGCCCGGACCTTTCTCACAAAGTGCAGTCCCCTCACACCTCTCTACCTGGTGTCTCGTGGACACTTCCAGCTGGGTGGCCCCACAATGGAGCTCCTGATCTCCCTCCAGACGAGCCGTCCCAGCCTTCCCCGGCCCGTGCTGCCAGACGCTCTGTCAACACTGAAGGCATCCGTGTTTCTTCCCTCTCACCATCGCCCTCCTCCACCTGCACCAGGAAATCCTGATAACTCTGCTCTCACAGTGCGCCCCAAATCCAAGCGCTCTCGCTACTGCCAGCTTCCATGTGGCTTGTGCCACCACCGGCTCCCACCCGGACTGCTGCCGCAGCCTCCTATCAGAGCTCCTGGCTCCCATCCTTGCCCCTTACTGCCAGTTCCCAACACAGTCAGAGTCCTTTAAAACCCTAAGTCAGACCATGCCGCTGTCTGCGTGAAACCCTGCAGGGGTTCCCATTCACTCAAAGTCAAAGTTCTTTAAGGTCACAGGTCTGGCATGATTAGCACCCCTCCCAGATCCCTCTGCCCTGCTCCCCCTACTCCAGCCAGGACCAACAGGCGTCAACCATCCTGGGAAGCCAGAGCCACCACAAGCAGGTGGCAGGGCCAGAATGTGGGGCCCATGCAAGACGCAGGGGAAGGTCTAGGATGAACGGGCAGGGAGGGCCTGTTGGTAGGAGGTCTGGTAAGTCAGCCTTAGAACTCGGCCTCTACCCTGGGTGTCAATGTTTCCCAACCCTGGATACACAGCACCGTTGAAAATTTGAAAAATGCCAATGTCTGTTACAAAGAATGGCCGGTCCAGTGGTAACGAGTGCCCCTGTGCCAAACCAGTCTCCATTTCCCAGTAGGAGGAGCCAGGGCTCCTTAGAGAAATGACGAGCTCTAGATGTAGGGCAGGAAACACGGTAGATGAGCCTGGGACATCACATGCCAGATAGCCAGGGGCTGCTGGGGAGTACGGGGGTCCTCTCACGGGCTCAGGAACCAACCTACGGGTTCCTACTGGCCAATGATGGGACCATGGGTCACCAGTAAAAATCATGCTACTGAGCATCGAAGTGCACCATGTTTAAATCCACACATTCAAAACTCGAACTGGCTACTAGTGAAACAATTGGTACTTTTTTTTTTTTAAGATTTTATTTATTCTATTTTTAGAGAGGAGAGAGAGAGAGAGAAGGGGGAAAGAGCAGGAAGCATCAACTCCCATATGTGCGTTTACCAGACAAGCCCAGGTTTCAAACCGGCAAACCTCAGCGTTCTAGGTCGACACCCTATCCCATTGCGCCACCACAGGTCAGACTAAACAATTGGTACTTTGAAAACATAAATACAGGGAAAGAACCAAGCATTTCCTGTATGAACTCTACCACTGGGTAACCAAGTAGTAATCGTGTTTCCCAGTCAGCAAATGAAGAAGGAATGACAAACAGACTCGGAATGTCGCCATGTTGCAATCCCTAATTAATCAACAGATTTCAGTATTAAATGCCAATGGGTGCCACCATCTCAAAAAGAAAGACGATCAGATATCATGGTCCCCTGAGAGAAGAACACAAAACCACTCGTGAAGTCAGTCCCCTCGCACCCTCAAATGGAAATGAGCCTAAGTTTCTGGAGTCAATAGCCAACTTATAAGAAATACAGAGGAACCTACAAACTGACACATGCAAGCAAGCCAATATTCAGACTCTGGGACACTCTTCTATGTGAACAGGGGGAGGTGGTTATAAACTGTTAAAATGTACCTTTATAAAAAGCATGAGAACACCAGAAAAGGAAACGCTGACTAATAACAGATGACAGGAAAGAATTACATTGTAGCTATGGTCATGGTATTGTGGTTATTTTGTTGTTGTCAAAGAGCCCTTATCATTGGAAGATACATATGAAATGTTCACAGCTGAAATAATAGAGGTGAGAGCAGCTACAAAACGCTACAGAGGCGGGAGGTGGGCGCACAAAGACCGACCTTGAGTTCCTGAGTGCAGAGGTGGGAAGATGGACGCATGGGGGTTCATTAAACCATTCGGTCGACTTTTACCTTTCATGGTCTGACATTTTCCATCATAAAAAGTTATGAAAGCACTAGGCCCCACCCCCGGAGATACAAATTAATGAGCGTGGGCTTCAGTTCGAGCACCGGTGTTTCTTAAAGGCTCCCCAGATGTTTCTACCACTGAGCCAAGGCTGAGGATGTCGTAATCACTTACACAAGACACGCCGAGGACCTGCACTAAAGGATCTGAGCTGAGACAGAGGCTCGGGGAGGGAATGGTCTGGGAGAGGGCAAGGAGCCCAGCATGTGGTCCATGACTGGGTGGGGAAGGGACGAGGAAGAAAGACAGGTCAGGGACAATGCAAAGGATTCGGGCTGGGGTGACTATGCAGTGCTGGCGACTGGAACAGGGAACAGGTCGGGGCTGGTAGCTCGGGAGCCTGGGGGGGAGCTCTGCGTTTGTTAGGGACATGTCTATGAGGGGCCATGTGACTTCTGGTGGAGACATTCAATGGATAGTTTGGCTTGTGGGTCTAGAGATTCACACTGAGACCCTGAAGAAGACACAGAAACTTAGGCCCCACAGGGCTGTCCCCTAAACCAGTGGTGGGCAAACTCATTAGTCATCAGAGCCAAATATCAACAGTACAACGATTGAAATTTCTTTTGAGAGCCAACTTTTTAAAACTTAAACTATATAGGTAGGTACATTGTTATTAACTTAATTAGGGTACTCCTAAGCTGGCCAAAGAGCTGCACTCAAGAGGCCAAAGAGCCACACGTGGCTCACGAGCCACGGTTTGCCGACCACTGCGACAGAGGTCGGGATGGCTGCAGCCAACGAGGCCGCCAGCACTTACCACCGAGTCCAGGAACTGAATGTAACACTCCAGTGCAGGTCTTGTTTCGCAGAACTGCCGAAAGAGCAGCCTCCCGATGGGCTGTTTGTCACATAAACTGCAGTAATCTCTGTCTGGAGACAAGAAAAGAAGAAGGGGGTGAGACCCAGGAGAGGGCCTGGTGGGGCCAGCCCCTCCACCCCACCTGGATGGAGTGCCCCAGGCAGACGGAGCAAGGTGACTGGCACACGCTCAGGAGTGCCCATCTATCTCTGGGCTCTGCAGACTCAGAGGGACAAGGTCAGTGCAGAGGAGGGTGCCAGTTATGACCCAGCCTCCCCTCCCCAGCCCACTCCCCTTCCCGATGCCCTGCTTTCTAAGCGGAGATGCCAGCAGTGCTGGGGACAATGGCTGTCCCCCGGGCAGGCCAATCAGCACGCCATATTCCCTGACTCAAGTGATAAGGGTGGCAGGCATGTAACCCAAGCGAGCAAGATCAGAGTGAACCACAGACGGGCTGGCCCATTGAGCAGAGGCGGTTTCTCCTCCCCCGGACGCTGGTTTCGGGAGGAGGAGGCCAGGGTGGGCTGCAGTCTTCCTGACACTGGAAGGAAGCCTCTGTGAGGAGGAGGCTGAACCAGAGGGAGCCAGAACTGGGAAAACTATTCGGAGACTTGGGGCCCTGGAGAGGTCATGAATCTCTAGATCAAACCACGCCTGCAGCCCAGCCATATCTGAAAAATGTATTAATGAGATTTGCTTGGGGAAGGTTTAAAAAAAATTAATTACTTGTAATTCAAAGCATCCTAGTGAATACAGTAAAATTTTTTCATTTTTTGCCCAATTGGAGCAAAGCCCAGTCTTAGGATGCTTCAAATTATGAAAACCCCGTATTATCTAGCTGAGGCGCTAGAGGCACAGAGACAGAAAGAGCCCTCAGCCATTCGGTACCCAAGAGAGTTTTGATGAGAAAATGCATTGCAAGACTCCGAGCCCAGAGGTCTAGCTAATGAGTTGCTGTGTGACTTCAAGAAACTCACTGGCCCTTTCTGGGCCTCAGTCTCTGAAATATGGAGGCACGTGTTGGAAGTAAGATGAAGGTGGGGGGGGGGTGTCCCTTCTTGGCTCTTCCTTCAATGACTCTGCAAGAGGCTTTCTCTGGCCAGAAAGGTGCTCAAAGGACTGACTGTGACAAATTGTCTTGAACCTTCTCAAGCACCGCGAATTGGCCCTTCTGTTCTGTAACTGTACCAGAAACCGTCAGCTGGTTTCATGGAAAAACCAGAGTGCGAGGGGAGTTAGACTTGGGTTCGGAGAGCTATCTGGACAGGAGTGACTGTCCTCGCCAAATGCAGAGGAGGGGCCAAGATGACTGTTCCCGAGAGGGTGTTTCTCTGCAGATGGGGAATACACCAGGAGGTAGGAACACGGCCATCATGCCAACTCATTTCCACACCCAAAGAGCTCAGTGTGGGAGGTGACGCTGTTACCCATAGGGAGCTTGGGGCTGTGAGCGTGGGTCATGGAGCTAAGCCATCTGGGTTCAAATCTCAGCCTCTCTACTTATTGCCTGTGTGACCTGGGGCAACTGACTGCACACTTTTATCCCTCAGTTTCCTCATCTGTAAACCAGGAACAGTAATTGTACCCAGCTCCCAGGACTACCCTGAGGATTAAATAAGACAATGCAGAGAAAGGACTCAGACCAGAGCCTGGCACATAGGAAATGCTTAAGAAACACCATCTATTATTATCATGGACATGAAGTTTTTGGTCTGTTCCATCTCCCTTCCTCTGGGGACCTTCCTCTCCCTGTCTGTAAAAATCCAGCCTGTGGTCCTAAGGGAGCCAACTGTTTCCAAGCCTCAGGGATGCACGTGACTCAGTCCTAGCCAATCAGAGCCCTCTTCCCCACGGCCACAGTAGGTTCATGCAGCCTGTATGGGTCTCGGAGTCCTTCCAGGGTGTTTGCTAGGCCTTCCAGAAAAGACACTTGCTCCTCTCTGGGATGACAAGGCCTCAGGACTGGTCATCCCAGAGCTGCCACAACCATCTTTGGAGAATGAAGGCAGCACAGAGAGAGCAGAGTGCAGAGAGAAACCTGGGGCCGTGACTGTCACAGGCGTCCCTGAAGCCAGTCTGCCGGCCAGCCCGGCACCACACGGTTTCCCACCTGACAGTCTCCACAGAGGGCAGCTGGTATTGGGTCTTTGTCTCTTGCAACCCGGAGCAAGGGACTAGTCTACAGGCTGGAGAATTTTACAGCCCACTTCCACCCCAGCTGAACTGCCTGAGGGCAGGGGCTGTTTCTGTCGGAATCCACTGGTTCTAAGTATTCTGTGTGTAAGAAGGCACTCAAAAATCCCTCATTCTCACAAGTGGATACTTTGATCAGTGGGACCCCCTCTTCTTCAAGGGGTTTGGGGACTGAAACTAGCCTTGAACTACCGCCTTAATTCAGTCCACCTTTCCATGCACACAGATGGTCCACAAACAGCCACGCCAACGAACATTTAACCCACATCGCTGCATGCCAGGATCGGTGGGGGTGGGATGCGGTCCCAGCCCTCAGGGGTCCTGGATTCTGTTGGAAAGGGAGCGTGTGTGTGGGTAAGCAGACAAGCTCCCCAGTGACAGTAATAAAATGTCAAGTCAGATGAGTGTTATCGTCAGACGGAGCAGGGGGTCTGGGAAGGAGGGAGCCGGGGGCTGACGGGTCTGTGGCTGCACCTGTTAGCATGACACCCTGCAGACACGGCCTCGTTCTCTGCCCGATGCCCGAGGGTGAGGCAGACACGGCCTGCGTTCTCTGCCCGGTGCCCGAGGGTGAGGAAAACAGCCGCCCCCATCAGATGAGCTGCCCCAAACCGTCACAGAAGGAAAATAAATTACCTTATGTCAGACTCCAGTTTGATTCAATTATGGTGGGAGCACCACACGGTTTTTGTGATTTAAGCAAGCCCTCCCCCCTACCTTTTTCCAAAAGCAATTATGAGATTCCATGTACTGTATTGTGATTGCTTAAGGGTTCATCTGACAGTATTTTTTCTCTCCATATGGCATTTGCTGTCAGTATGGAAACAAGGCTCTTATAAACTCACAGCATAGTAAACACCATGTGATTCCAACACAAGCTGTCAGCACCTCAGTTCCGTGCCGCTCCCAGCTGTACAGAGGATTCCCAGACAAGAAGGCTGCCTGATGGAAGCCCAAGGAGAAAGAAGAGGATCAGGAAACATCTATTCCGTCTTTTCTCAGCATCAAACAAAGATAAACGGGCCTGTCTTCTGAGGAGGCACCACCACCATCACCATCACCATCACCACCACCACCATCACCATCATCACCACTGCCATCACCAGCGCCACCACCACCACCCTCATCACCACCAGCGCCACCACCACCACCCTCATCACCACCATTGCCGCCACTACCACCACCAGCCACAACAACGACAAAACCGAAGTGCAGGCCCTGGCCAGTTGGCTCAGTGGTAGAGCATCGGCCTGGCGTGCAGAGGTCCCGGGTTCGACTCCCGGCCAGGGCACACAGGAGAAGCGCCCATCTGCTTCTCCACCTCTCCCCCTCTCCTTCCTCTCTGTCTCTCTCTTCCCCTCCTGCAGCCGAAGCTCCATTGGAGTAAAGATGGCCCGGGTGCTGGGGATGGCTCCTTGGCCACTGACCCAGGCGCTAGAGTGGCTCTGGTCGCAACAGAGCGACGCCCCGGAGGGGCAGAGCATCGCCCCCTGGTGGGCAGAGCGTCGCCCCCTGGTGGGCGTGCCGGGTGGATCCCGGTCGGGCGCATGCAGGAGTCTGTCTGACTGTCTCTCCCCGTTTCCAGCTTCAGAAAAATACAAAAAAAACAAAAACAAAAAAAAACAAAAAAAAAAAACGAAGTGCAATGTCTATGGTGCCTTTAGAAACGGAGCGCAAAGCCACAGAAGGAAGATGAATTTGGGGATTGATCAATGTGACAGGAGGAGGCACAAACACCTTTTCTGTCTGAATCTCTGTCTCTCAGGCTGGGAGAACCCTGGTTGCTGTGCACACAGACACACACTGTCCACGCACCATTCACACACACACACACCAGCTCTTCAAGGACATGAAAACCCTGCTTTGGACCACGAGTCTCATTGGTCTGTCCCTCCAGGAACAAAGAGACTGATGAGGGGCATTGGGGTACCCGGGCCCCAAAGTATCCACCAATCACCTAAGCATTCTAGCATGATTCTTTTAGGTCCTTCATTCATTGAACAAATTCTCTTTCAAGGCCTCTTGCTTTTTCATCATAGAAGGTTCCTTCAACTTTAAGACTTCTTGAATTCAGCACCTGGTGGTGTGGGTGGATAAACGCGTGGGAAGGGCAGGCCTTATACACACTGGCAGGTCAATGGTATAGTCACAGGCTTGGAGTCAACAGCTGGCCATCAGCTGAGACCAAGAGTGGGGTGTGGTCTTTGTGACGGGAAATCTGGCCCCAGCCGCAGCAATAGAGGGCTGGTGGACACGGCAAATGTAGGCATATCCAAAGGAAGGGGGCTGGAAAAGGAGGTCTCAGCCCATTATAAGTTCTAGGACCCTGAGCTGTGCCCTTGATCAAAGGGTAAAGAGCCCCAGGAAAGGTCTGGAGCCCCCTGTGCGCTCAGGAGGGTGGTGGGAAATACCCGGAACAGGCAGGCTGGGCACAGACAGGCGAGGACACAGAAGTGGACTCACTGTCCCACTGGGCATCTGTGGCTTTAGAGCACAAATGATTCAAGTATAGTCCATGGAAAGGTGGACAAAATGGGATGGGAGCGGAGAGTCGAGACATTTACAGAGGCGGCCCCTGCTGTGGGGGCCATGGCCACCTGCGGCTCAAGCCCGGCCTTTGGGCAGGGAGGGTGCAGTGCCTGCGGTCGGGACCCTGCTTCGGCGCAGAGCCGCACTGAAGAAAACCACATGTCGCGTGTTTCTTCGAGGGCTTGACACCTCTCAAGCCTGCCAAGGGCTGGCCCAGGAAGACAGGATGGCCACACCTTCCTGCAACACACTGGACTCCAGCCACGGCCTCAGACAGAACTGCTTCTTCCCACAGACAGCCCCTTTGGCGAGTCAACAGGCACTAGCTGAGACCCGATGGGGCGCTGTGTTCTGGGCCCTGAGAACAAACGAGGCACCCGCAGGGCTAGTCTCTGTCCAGAGCAGGGAGCCTGCTTCCAGCTGGGCAGGAGGGAGGCCCGTTCACACACAGGCTGGTAAGAGCAGCCAGGGAATCAAACTGCACGAGGCCGGGCTGCTGGCGTGGCCGAGGGGGCATGCACTGCCCTCGTGGTTCAGGGGTGGCGCCTACGGGGCGGCACATGGAACAGGAATGACATCGTCGCTGCAGGCAGCGCCGGCAGGGGCGCGGCTGAGGGCTGGGGAACAAGACCAAAAACAGGTCAAAGCTGGGGAAATGGGACCAGAGGTCGCAGTTCAAGGCCAGAAGACGCCACAGCAGAGAAGTGAGCCCCAGGGAAGAAGCCAGGAGGTGAGACAGGGCAAGAATTCAAGGCTCAGTCTGAGATCACAGCAGGCAGATCTCAAGAATGGCTGAAAGTGTATAAAGGACCTGAAAAAAAATTAAAAATAAACTACCATATAATCCAACAATCCCACTATTGGGTTATTTACCCAAAAGAATTGAAATCAGGATTGCAAAGAGAGATTTGGACTCTCGTGTTCACGGGCTATTCACAATACCAAGATGTGGAAACCTAAATGTCCATTGACTGACAAGTGGACTAAAGTGTGGTATATACATCCTGTGGAGTGTTATTCAGCCTTAAAAAGGAAGGAAATCCTGCCACATGTGACAACAAAATAAGCCTTGAGGACATTATGTCAAGTAAGAGTAAGAAAAGTCAGAAATGAGCCAGTCACAGAAGGACCAATACTGCACGATTCCACTTATATGAGGTATCTGAAATCGTCAGACTCACAGAAACAATAACAAGGCAGCTGCTGGGGGCCGAGTGGAGGGGGACATGGGGCGTGGCTGTTCAATGGGTAGGAAGTGTCAGTCGTGCAAGGGGACTAAGTTCTAGAGACCGCTGTATAACGTTGTGCCCACAGTTAACAATACTGTATTGTGCACTTAAAATTTTATTAAGAGGGTAGATCTCATTGTTAAATGTTCTCAGCATAATAATTATTTAAAAAGAGAATGGCTTAAAGACAATGGACAAAAAATGACAGGTGGCTTGGGGGTGGGAGGTGAGGCCCAAAGGGACAGGTATCAGAATGTAGTGTTAACTGAGAGGGTCAGCAAGGAACTCTACTGGAAAGTGCATGTAAACTGTTTGGGAATACACATGCAAGTATGCATGCTCACACTTACAAATAGAGAACACACAGCCAATCCTCCTTGCCTAGGTCGGGCATGACACTTAGCCAGCTGTCAGCCAACAGAGGGCGCAGCGAGACCAGGGGCCCATCCTCATCACCACTTGGTAAAGTGTGGGAGGGAGCTCTGTTGAGAACCTTCCCTTGCCTTCTAGTCGCTGTCATAATAAGCTACCGACAGCGCCCCCACCTCAGGCCCATTGTCAAGGACACCTGCTATAGACCGAATGGTCGTGGGCCCCCCTAAAATACACACAGAGAAACCAAGTCCCCATTGCGATGGTGTTTGAAGGTGGGGCCTTTGAGCGGTGACTCAGTGGTCGTGAGGGTGGAGCCTTCATGAGTGGCATCAGTACCCTGATAACAGAGGCCCCTGAGAGCTCCCTCGGCCCTCCGCCATGTGAGGACACAGCAAGAAGACGGGCACGTATGAACCAGGATGCAGGCTTTCACCAGACACAGAACCTGCCGGACTCCCCAGCCTCCGGAACTGTGAGAAACGAACGTCTGTGGTTTCTAACCCGCCGTCTGTGGGATTCTGCTCCAGCAGCCCAATGGACTGCCTTGGATCTGGTCTCAGGCAAGTCCCTCCATCCTGCCTCCGTTGTCCCAAGGACAGCCGGAGTGAGCTGCGGCTACCAAGAACGAACAATTCACGTGGGCGCCCGGCCCAGACTTAGCACATAGTAGGTCCTCCATAACCAGCTGCCCCTCAAACAGATCATAGCTCTACTAGAAGGCTCTAGAAATGGTGGCTTTCCCTCCTCCGATGACACGGGGGGGGAAAAGGACATGAAAGGAGGCTTGACGCATCGGCACCAAAGGAGGAAAAAGCCGCTCCACCGTGGCTGGACCATGCGAGGACTCCACGCCCAGGAGGGCCAGGGCCAGGGCTCTGCCAGCCTCTCTGCCCCTCACTCCGAGCCTCTCTCCTGGAGAGCAGCCGCGTGTCCTCACAGCACATGGCCGACGTGAAAATCTCGCAACCCACAGCCAATTCCTTCAAGATGCACAGCCCCAGCGGGACTTCGAAATGGGAATGATATTGATAGCGAAGATAAATAAATGTTGTCACTGTTTTCATTCCTTTCGAATGACATGAAATGGGAACATACTTTCTTAATTAGGAGCCTGTGGTATGTGGACGCTTGGAGGGCAACCAGATTTTCCCAACTGAGGGCCAGAACGCAGGCATGGCTCCACTCAGATGGCCGGGAACCCAGTGAGCGAGGGTGCCCTCCTGCCCGGCTGGGAGACGTGGCGCTGATCCCCTAGCGGAAGGGGAGCAGGGAGAAGTCACGGCAGGGTGGGCGGAGGGGGTGGTCCATGACTGAAACCTGCTTGGGACTGTTTTCTTTGTTGCCCCAGGCACTTCTTGAACTTGGGCCAATGAAAATGCACGTTCCATTTCAGAAGTAAGAGCAAGAAACACAGCTTCCTGAGGAAATGGAACCACTAACACCGAGCCCTTGGAAATGAAACCACATGTTTATTGTACGCTGGGGGGACGGGGCAAGGGGCTGGGGGAGGAGGCGTCCAGAGTGATTCTCGAGGCCATCTCTACCTACTGGTGGTTTGTTTTGTTTCATTTTATTTTATTCAACATTGTGTTATCGAAATACCAGGGGTTTGGGTTTGGGTTTTTGTTTGGTTTTTTTTAAAGGGGGGAGTTGGTTCCTGATAGGTCCTAAAGCAATTTAGGAAAACAGATGTGAGGAGACAAGCCCTTGACTTTGCCATACTCCAGGTCTAAAACCATCAACAGAAAAGTGATCTGAAAACAGCTTTCTCTTAAAAAATTCCTGTCAAAGCTGGAAAAAACAATGGGGCGTTTGCTCAGAGGAAAGGGCTCTCTGACGTTTGAAGGGCAAGATAAGCATCATGGATAATGGCAGGTCTTCCCAGCCCGGCCCGCCTCTTAGAAGGAGCGAGAGAGGAAAAGAGAAACATTTGGTATTTGGTTAGCAACAGCTGAGTGGGTTCCTATTACTTCAAGAAAGATGTGTTTATGTGAATAAAAAATGGCATATGGTGTATTACACAAACACACCCAAAGCATGCCCCATCTTCCAGCACCTCTTGTCCCCCTCATTCTGGTCTCTAGCGCTACCGAATGTCTTATACATGTCTTGTGTCTCTGTAGGAACAAGAACATTAAGGCTGGGTCTTACACTGGTCGGTGGCACCTGGACAAGTCACGTGTAAAATCCACTCAGTTGTAGGGGGCTTGGGGCTGGGCTGCTGAGTGCGGGGAGGGAGGGAAGGAGGGTCGTGTCTGTGCATCTGAGGGACGAAGGAGGGAGGTGGGGGCAAGCGCGCTTCTGGGGGCCCAGAGCGGAGCCCCGACTGGCCTGGCATCTCTGATGGAGGTCCAGGTTTCGGCTTGAACCCAGCAGGTGCAGGGAACCCCAGGAGACACCTGGGAGTCTGGGCAGGGCTGGGGCGGAACTGGACAGCACATTCAGTGCGTGCCGCCACCCTTGGCTCCATGGTCACTCTACAGGCTCCACGGTCAGGCAGCGGCCTCTTCCTTATTTCCAAGGCCCAGAAAAGCAAAGAATTCTGATAGTCTCTTATAGTGGGAATGGGACAGAGAACTGGGTGGGTCAGTGGAGGGGTGGGGCGGTGTGGGCAGACACACACTGTGCTGGAGATGCCGCAAAGAGCTTGGCATGTTGGAAAGGTTTGGGGAAAGAGTCAGGGCCCGGGTGGCTCTTTCACCTGCCATTTCTAAAGGCAGGCCCGCACTAATGAGCTCCGGGCCGCCCCTCAGGTGCACCGCTCTGTGACTGTCAGCCTCCCTTCATGCTCACATGGGGTCTGCGTGCCCATGCAGAGGGATCGAGGGTGGCTCGGGAATTGCCAACAAGGGAACACGCCGACGGAGACCTGCAGTTGTTTACTAGGAAGCAAAGGCGCCGTGACCACCAGACACGTCCCCCTTCTGTGCAGAGCCCGGGCGACAGGCGGGTGCTCAGAACTCCAGGCTTTGCCCTGCCTGGTCTGCGGGCACCGGGAAAGCCTCAGTCAATGGCGCTGCTCCTGTCCTGGTGACCAGGCCTCCCCGCTCCCTGCTCACAGCCATCCTCTCAGAGACACATTATTTCTACGAGCTTTTTTCCCCCTGGGAAGAAATTTCCACATGGACACAAGCAGCTTTGGTCATTGAAATGCCCAGGCCACACCAAGCCAACTATATCAACCTCTGGGGGTCGGGTCCACCGTTGTCACAGCTCCCCTGGAGCAGAGTGTGGCCAGAGCAGGTGTGCAGGTGTGTATGTAAGATGAACAAATGACTGAACAAACCACTGAGATGTGGAGACCACACGCTTCAAGTCCGGGAATAGAAATCCCAGGCCCACACTTGTTCGACACGTCCCCCCCCACCCCCATGGTTAATCAGCCAGAAATGAAGGTGTCCTCGAAGCAACCAGATGACAAAGAGTTGCTCTGAGTGGGTTTTCCATGCAAGGGAAGCAGAGGGCTCTGGTGCCTGGCCAAGGCGAGGCTGGGACAGGCTGTGTGCTGCCTGTGGCCCCCAGAGCAAGGGGCCCATGTGCAGGGCCCTGCCTGGCTCACTGCTCCGGGATGTTCGGACAGAGTCAGGGCTCTGGACTTAACCTCCAGCCCCTCCTCTGACCCCTGTACACCCTCAGAGCCCCCGTCCTCCTCCGTGGACCTTGGGTTCCTCCTTGACCACACGAGGCTGATGGACAAGGGGAGCTTAGATGTCCACTCCCACACTGGCAGTGCCACAGGGAGGAGCCTGGTGGGGACGGGACACGCGGGCACAGGCCCTTCTCCTGCACTGGGCTGTTGGCCCGCACAGCCGCCATCCTTCCCGCACCTGCACCGGCCAGAACGCCAGCCGAGTGGGCACGGGCTCAAAGGCAGAACTTCTGGAAGGCCGGGGAAGGGCTGTGCTCAGGGCAGGGGTCCCAGCTTCCATCCGTTTGCCGTGGGGCCAGGTTATTACTCCTCCTCTCTGTGCCTCGGTCTTTCCTCTGTGCTTTTCTGCTCTCCCCGTGGAGGACGACGCCTGCCGCCCCTTACTGCTTGCTGCCCCGGCCTGCCTTGCTGGGGAAGACAACAGGGAGACGGGGGTAGGGGTGGTTCTGAAGCCATCCCGGGCCCTGGGGACCGGTTTCACCTGGAGCTCCCAGCTAACGAAGCAAAAGCCACAGGGGGGCGGCGTCAGGAAGTGGTGGGCAAGTGGGGCCAAGGCAAACAGCAGCCTCTGTGCAGACGCAGCCCCATTCTTCCCGGGCCACCGGCCAGGGCTTATGGGGGCTCACAGCCGCGCGGCCGCGGGGGCTGGAGAAGGAAACGCCTGGGTCGGGGGAGGCAGCAATGGGCTCCTGCACGTCGTGATGTCTCAGGGTCCAGAGACCTCAGCCCCCGCCCCGCCCCTTCAACACGACCTCACCAGAGGCACAGCCAACAGTGGTCTCTGTACTTCCAGGAGAGGGGACATGTCCCCTACAGAGTGTCCAGCCCTCCTTATCAGAACTGTGTCAAAAGTCTATTTTGTTTTTAAATTTCCTATTGTTTTGAGAGAGAGAGAGAGAGAGAGAGAGAGAGAGAGAAGCATTAATTATTCATTCCACTTAGCTGTGCACTTATTGGTTGCATTTCATATGTGCCCTGACCAGGGATCGAACTGGCAACCTTGGCATGCCAGGATAATACTCCATCTACTGAGCCACTGGCCCAGGGCCTTAAAAGTCTATTCTCAACTTGGAACCACCCTCGTCTTTCTCTCATACCTGCCCCTTGGTCCTCATTCTTGGGATACAGAATGGCTGCCCATGAGTGGCAGTTAGGTGGCAGTTAATCTCTGCACCTGCAGTTTTCTCTCAGATAAACCTCCAGTTCCCCCGGCTGCCTCATCATGGCTCCTAGGAGACCAGCCAAACCTGGTCTCTGTTTCCCCAAGGAACAGAGCATGGATGGCTTGGGCCACTGGAACCCGACTGGGGTCTTTGGTAATTAAGCGTGAAACCACGTCAACTCCTTGAGTCAAGCCACCTTGGCTTAGCTCAGACCCAGACTCAAGAAGGGAGAGATCTGGGAAGACAGGGACGCATTTGTAGGCACAAAGAAGTCACCAGTGCTCACACTGCAAACAAGAAGCAGGGCAGAGGCATGCTGCTTCAGTAGCAACTGACACAGAGAGAACTGGAATCTCGACTCAGACATTGCTTGGCTGGGTTACAGCTCAGGTGTTGGGATTTCAGACACGGATTTTCAGAGTCTGGCAGAGCTAGTTTCAGAGAGAAATGTCCTCTGGGTCAGGCAGAGGTCTTCCCACGGCCACCTGATGTCTGATAACAGTAAAATGACAGCAGCTAATGAATGGGACACTTGCTGTACACCAGGCACCGTGCTAGGCACTCATCATGCTTTGTTTCTCGAAATCCTCCCAAAAGCCCTATGAAACAGGGGCTATTATCAGCCTAATTTTTTAGATGCCAAAGAATGAGGAGCTGAGAAGGCATTTATTAGCACAAGGTCCCAAAGCCAGCAAGAGGCAGAGACGGGGTCTGAACTCAGGTCTTCCTGACAGCAAAACAACTTTTCTGCATCTTTTAACATTTAGGGATCTGCCTCAGCAGCAGGCAAGGACCTAGGACCCCAGGGGGTGGATGACATCCTGCCCACCCTAATGTCATGCTAATCTCCAGAGGCCCACAGGGGAGAAGGGCACCCCGGTAGCCCGGACGTAGCCCTGACCTATGGGTCATCCCATGTCCACGGGCCCAGGGCTGCTCTGCACACGGAGTCCGGAAGCTTCGATCTCCAGAGACGAAGGCCTGGGAAAGGCGTGGCAGCTCAGGGGCTGGCTCCCAGCTGGGCATGTACCCTTCACAGCTGGGCTAGCACAGGAGCATGATCTGTTACACTCGTCTCTACTCTCTCCCTCCAGAGAGCCAGAGTATGCCGTCCCTCCCAAGCTCTGAGCTCCTTCAGCTCAGAGGCCTGCACCACACCTGTGATCATACAACGCACGTGCTATCTCATTCCTCTGGCTACCGTTCTCAGAGTTGGCCTCGTCCCCTCACCTAAGCTATAAATTCTCTCTCTCCACGGCCACCCCCTTCGTCTCCCTGTATAGCCCGGGAACAGTCCGAACACATCTGAAGTCACCAAAAAATATGCCACTGATTAAAGCAGGCGCAGCCATGAGAAAAGTTATTCACTAGGATCCTGTTTACACTTCTTTTGTCAAAACAAATCCCTTGCTCCTTGAAGGGAGAAAATTTTCAAGTCCTTGGTGTCCTGACGTCGACGCCTGGTCCTTAATAGGGTGTTGGAATTGTGTTTCACAGCACATTCCTGTGCTCAGACCTATATCGAGACAAGTCTTTGAGCCAGTAGGACGGGAGTCCAAACAGGGCTGGACCCGACCTGGAGCAGGCAGGGCCCAGGCTGCCTTGTTCCCTGCACCCCCAGCACCTGGCACAGGGCCTAGCACAGGGCCAGCACGCAATAACATTTAACGCATGAATGAATAGATTAATGACCTCACTCATTCATTTGCTAACCATTGGCTGTATACTAATGAATTTGTGTCCAAATTTCTCCTGCGCTGGATCAGGTTGATGAACGGCCCTGCCACGCAGAACAGGGCACCCTCCCACACCGACTCCTCCTCCTGCACCGTGCAGTAATGTCAGCGCAGAGTGGGCGTGCAGGGGGGAGCAGGGTCTCTGGCCTTGTAGGAAAGCCAGTCTGACCCCCTTGTCTCTCAAATGGGGAAACTGAAGGCCAGGCAGGGGACGGGTCTTGTCCTGTCCATCACCCAGGGCTCGCTGAGCTGCCTGGGTGGCTCGAAGGTCTTGGATCAGTGTGATCAGGGAGGGGAATTCCTTCATTACAATGCAAGACCCTTACCCAGGGGTCCCGCCCAGGCCTGGCACAGAGACACCCCGTCAAGCCTTTGCAAACCCCCCCCCCCGGGACTGCCATTTCAGACACCGTGCAGTGTAGCTGCCTCTGTCAGCCTGCGGGCCTGTGAGCGATGCCACACAGGTGACTCGAATAAATCTTCAAGGGCCGTCTCTGCATGGAGCCAAGTAGACGCTTTTAATCATCAGGAGGAAGAAAAGCAAAGGCCTCATGCATTTTCATTTTTATCTGCAGTGCGAGAGCCCAGTCGATCTGTCAGCAGGCAGCCCCGCGTCTTGCCAAACACCACTTATTTCAAACTAGAGCTTTCGCAGCTACACAAATACAGAGAGAAGCCTGCAGAACCCCAGCCGCACGCTTCTCTTTCTTCTCTCCTTCCCTTTTCAAGAGCGCCACACATCTCAGCGCTGTCTAGACCTCGTAAGCTCCATCTCAGCCGGGAGCGCTGCTCTGTTAACACTTTCCCTCCTCCCTCCGGCTGCCAGGCTCGGCACGGGCATTCTGACAGTTAGCTGATGCTGAATGTAACAGGCAGCCTCCTTAGTTACTCAGCACAAGACAGATAACTGGGGAACGGACAAAAACAAGGATCGGGGTGATCAAAGAATACCACTGAGGTGAAACCCCTAGTTGGAACGGGGCTAAAAATGTAACCCACACGGCTGTTTGTTTTGCATTATTCCTTGCCAAGAACAATGTTCAGATGATTGAAAAATTCCACGCTGAAACTCCCGGCACTTACTTTCCCTTCTGAGCACCTGCACAGGGAGCAGCTTTGCTCAGAACACGTAACTAACCACAGGCAGGTGGGCCTCAGCTCCGCGGACTCGGCATGCCGCCTCAGGAAGCCCTCTGACGCCTTCTCACCGGGGGCCGGGCTCGGAAAGGTCAGGCCGTCACTGCCTTTTGTCCTGGGTGAGTCAGGGCCAGTGAAAGTAGGCGGCTGGGGCTCCACAGGAGGGAGGTGGACGGGTCGGCACGGGGCCCAGCAGCTGACAAACAGGACCTATGTGTCGCTAGAACGGAATCGGCACCTTCACAGCACAGCCAAGTGACCACCACCAGGACAGAATGCAGTTCTTCCCAAAGGGGGCTCGGAATCAAATTCCCATCCTGGGAGCACAGGTCACTGGTGCTGTTCAAGGTTGGGGTTAAGCCGGGGGAGCCGGCAGGACACCCTGAAGCTCTGGCCCAGACTCAGACCAGCTGCCTTCTCCGGTGGTTGGTCACCGCAGTTTCCAGTCCCCTGCCTTTGCCTCGAGCTGTGCTCAACTCATTCCGCTGGGATTGATCTGACAGACCAGGTCCCTCTCTCTCTCTGCACCGCATGCCCCCCCCAAGATTGATTTACTGAGCATCTGCTTGGTGTCCTGCTCTGAGCTAGCCCAGCGGGATCAAAGGGTCACTGGAAATGCCTACCACCTTATGCACCCCAGGAGCTTACAGGCCAGCTGTGGGCTTTCTTTCTCCAGAGCTGACCTAGAATTCCTCCCAGATGAGAGGCGGTGGAGAAGGGAGGGACATAGACCACTTGGACTCACATCCCAGTCATCCAACGACTGTTCATCATGGTCTCTGTTGTAACAGAATGTCTAGTTTTAGCTGGGCAAATGGCCACCTAACAGACAGACTACATTTCCCAACCACCTTGGTGCTAGGTGTAGCTCTATGACCATGTTTTGGTCAACGGAATGTAAGAAGAAATAATACGTAAGTCCAAGTGAGTTGTGACTATGTCCTTAAAGGGAAAGGTCCATTCTTTCACCATCCCCCTTCCCATGGACTAGAATGCAGATGTGGTGGGGCACCGTCTTGGACCATGCAGAAAAGGGCACTATCCTAAAGACAGAAGAGATGGAATAGCCACAGAGACTTCCGCAGCACCCCTAACCCCTTCCCAAGCACTGTTCCAGGACAGAGAAGTATGCGTCTACCTTGTTTAAACCTGGGTTCACCTGGGTCTTTGTTACAGTAGTTGAACCTATTCTCTGCCTGATACTGCCACCTACTAGCTGTAGGATCTTTTTCTGAGTCTCACTTTCTTGGTTCTAAAATGGAGATAATAATACAACCTACCTCATAGGAATGATTCAATCAAGGTGCTTAGCGCGGCACCTGGCACATGGTAAGCCCTCAGTAGGTACTATCCACCCAGTACTATTGTAAGGAGCAGTCCCTGGATATTCTTGCCCAAATCCCTTATACCCACCTCCTTTGCCACCCAACCGGGAAAGCGTGGCACACACTGCCAATCAAGGATTTAAATGGAACCAGGTTTACCCAGCTGAGCCTCATCTCCTAAATCAGATGCCCCTGTTTCACAGAGTAGGAGGCGAGGTTTTCCTTTAAACACAATGTACGCGCCCAACCTTCCCCAATAGGACCCACAGGACTATATAATAAGGCTCTAAGGGCCCCATGGTCCTCTGGGGGGCCCCTGCATGTGAGCAGAGGACTATTTCCCTGGTAGAATTAAAGTACCCTGGTCTAAAAAAAAAATGTGTATAGTTTGAAAGATGGTGACCTGAAATGCAGAACACTATTTGGTCTTCCTTCCCTGAGCCATCTTGGGTAATCCACATTTAAAGAGTATTTCAGTAAGAGTTACAGTTTGGATGTTGGAAGGTCCTGAGATCAACAGAAGTGTTTTCGCTGTATATTATATAAAATAAACACTCTGGTTCCAGGAACTCAAGGCAGCACACACTGAGAACCACATTTGTTTCCCATGATGCAGATGTTGTGCGAAACTGCCCTCGTTCGAGCCACGGGGAGTCATTCAGCCTCAAGTGCCTCTGGGGTTCCCAAAGGGTATGGGTAGTGGGCAACCCTGAGCTGGCCGCAGGAGCACCTGCGACACCGCCTCCGCTCACGAGGGCTGGGACGGTGGCTGTGTGGCTGACGTGCGTGCACTCACGGGGAAGCCGTCCAGGCGGTTTCTGGCCCCGGGCTACAGCTTTATTTAAACAGCTAAACACAAGATTGTATACAGGGTTACGAAGGGCTTCCTCAGAACTGATGTTTTTTTTTTTAAATATTGAGTTCCTACTTGCAGTGTCGTGCCTCTGATGGTCACAGAGCACGGAGCGGGGGTAGCCCACACCTGGTGCCTATTCTTCCTAAGGGCAGGGCTGCCTTGCAGTTCTGGGCCCTCTGAGAGCCTCCACCAGTGCAGGGCACCCAGCACGGGCCCTGAGTCTGGGCTCCTCTCACCTCTTCTCCAAGGCCCTCAATGCAAGTGACCTTTGAAATCTGCCTGGGCGATTGCCTGATGAACTGCCCTCCCCACCTCCTGGGTCTGTCTGACCCACGCTGTTCCCCAGTGCCCAGAGCAAGGTCTGGCCCATGGTGGGTTCTCAGAAATGGGAGAATGAATGAACGAATGTTGAATAAGGGAATGGTCTTAATCACGATGAAGATGTTGAAGTCTCCATCTAGGCAGGTAGAGAGCAGCAGAGGCCGTATACTGATACATGTGTGTGGGCACCTGTTCAGGTTTGCCCACCGGGTACCAGGAACACTCACGCTGCAGTGATCACACGGGGGTTCAGCGCCTGCTGGGAGCCACCTGCTTTCAGACTCCATTCTCTCACGTAACGCCACCCGGTGGGGCGGCGAGCTCTGCTCCTGGAACAACCAGTCCAAGGGCTGTGCCCAAGGTCACACATTGTCAGGAGTGGATCTGGGGTCTGGGTCCAGGTCTTTTCAGCTCCAAAGCCCCCGTTGCTCCCAGCAAGTGTTGGGGAGGCAGAAGCCTGCCTGGCCAGGAGACCTTCCCGGGCGGCTGCTGTCCCAGAGACAGACCTACCCTTGGGAACCAGAGGGAGGGAGGCAGCAACTGTTCCTCCCTCAAGAGGAACCACCATTTCCCACCAGAGATGTGGTGGGGCCACAGGCTCAGAAACACTCGGGGCTTCCCCTGGGCCAGAAGGGAGACAAGGGCCTGGGAACAGAGTGTGACCCAGAGCAAAGGGCCCTGGGCCAGGTACAGTGGAAGAAGACTGGGGAGGGGAGGTAGGGGAGCTCCTGAGGGCCACTTTCCCTCGGGCGATCTGTGGCTTACTTACTAAACCCTTCGGGGCCACCAGGGCCGGGTGTACTGGCAGAGCGAGAGACATAAGAGAAGCCAGAGACGGGCTCTGCGCCCCAAAAATAGGTGGGCTCCCAGACTCTGCTCTGCAGCAACTCCGGGCAGTATGGCCTCCATGCAGGAAATATGAGAAAGAGGAAGTTCTACCAAAAGAGCAGGGCCCCCAGCCTCCCGACTGGGCACCTCCTGCCACCCCTCCCAGAACCATGACCTGCTCTGGCCCCCACACACAGGACGTGGCGTAGGAACCGCACCTCTGCCTCGGGAACACCGCCTTCATCCCGGAAGCCCAGACTCGGCAGAAAAGCACACGTAACCTGGCGGTGACGAGTCCCTTCTCCAGCCGCAGCCAGCGTGTGGGTCTGAGAGGGGCGGACAGACACAGGGTGCGGGCGGCGAGAGAGCTGACAGTAGGGGCTCCCACAGCGACGCTGTCCTAGCACAGGGCACCTCTGCAGAGAGCACGCCCCCCCCAGAGCCGGGGTGGCTGCCACGTGCGGCCTGCTTGCTCTCTGTGGAAGAGGGGCCCCGGGGCCCTCGGCTCCATGAGGCCCATCCCGGCCCACCCGGAACCCCATGCCCTTCCACAGTAAAGACCTGAAAGTGCTACCTGATTGGCTGCAGCTAGCTACAGCTGCCTCGTGGGCCATGGGCCAGCAGGGACCAGATGGTCCCCTCTTGCCATGTCAATTGTGAGAAAGTAGAAAACAGCCCCAGAACATCTGCATCAGTGAGGTCGGCGAGGTGCCCTGAACGGAGCCCGAGTCCCAAAGGGGCCACCTACCCAAGCCCAACATATATATGCACAAACACACACCCAGAGTCTCTCTCACACACACACCTCCTCCTCCTCCAGAAAGCCTGCTCAAATCACCCCATCCCTATCCCTGGGCTCCTGCACAACCACACCAAGTGACTCCAATGGGGACGGGAGGTAGCGGCCACCTCCTGCTGTGCTCTGGGGGCCCAAAACAGCGGGAGGGGCTCAGGTCCATTACAGACTGTGGTGTGCCCACCACCCTCCCAAATGCATATGTTGAAGCCCTAAGCCTCAATGTGACTGCATTTGGAGACAGGGCCGTTCAGGAGGTAATCAAGGGTAACTGCGGTCATAAGGATGACGTCCTAATTCAATGGGACTGGTGTCCTTACAAGAAGAGGAAGAGACACAAACACACTCTCTCGCGTGCTCTCTCTGTGCACACAGGGGACAGGCCATGTGAGGACACAGCAAGAAGGCAGCCATCTATAAGCCAGGAGAGGCTGCACCAGAAACCGGCTCTCTCAGTGCCCTGAGCTCGGACTTCCAGCCTCCAGACTGTGAGAAAACAAATGTCTATCGTTTAAGCCACTCAGCCTATGGTATTTTGTTAGGGTGGCTTGAGCTGGCTAATACAGGGGTATGATCAAAAGAGAAGTTTGAGGCTCAGTTCTGCCATTTACAAGCTCAGTGATCTCTGACAACTATTTGGCCTCAGTTTCCAGCTCTGTGACATATGGCTGTAACTCTTTCTGACCTGCCTGCCTCCCAGAGAGGCCTGTGGAGGCCCAGGGTAGCAGGGCTGGGCGTGAGATGGACACAAGTTCCATGCTGACCCACCACGCACCTGGAAGACCCCACACAAAGCACACAACCAGAGTATCCACTGGTAGAAGAGCATTTGCTACATGCTAGGCACAGCCACTCTGTTTTCTCAGATGAGCCATAGGGGTCAAGACCCTGCAGCCTGTGGGAGTGATGGTCTGATGCTGACATGGGTACAGTGTCCGAGCTGGGGCCAGTCAGGCCCTCAGGCAGCACCCGGAACCCTGCCTCCCCACCCGCTAGGACGCTCACTGGAGCTGGGTGAGCTGGCCCTTTGTTGCTTCCTCACTGCACACTAGGAAAACCAGCTGGGGTCTGGGCCATTCCAGGCCACCCGCGACATCGTCCAAGGCTCACATACTTTCCACACGGAGGCCTCTCCCCTTGGGGTGTGACGGATGCGGCTACCCCAAGAGGACCGGAATCCGCTCAGCAGATGCTGCCCAGCCCAGACTGGAAGGCTGCCTCAACCTTGTCCAAAACCCAGTCCCCACAGAGCCAAGGTGTCTGCGTCTAGCGTCATGCCCCCCGCCCAGCACCCTGCTGCTGGTTATGGCTACTGGCAGTGGAGAAGCCCTGATACACAAAGGAGGTGCATGGGTCACCACACAGCCAAGAGGGCCGGTGGGGGCTGAGAGGTGGGGAGGCAACGAGGGCCCCCATGTGAATGGAAAGAAACGCAAGCAGAGCTGTGAACGGCGCGGCCGCCGGGTGCCGAGCTGGAGCTGCTGTGGCCACCGCTGAACAAGCCGCAGTCAGTTTCCCCCGCACCCGGACGCAGGTCGCTGGAGGGCAGCCAAACCAGCAACAATTTAGACTAACGCTTCTCCCCCGAGGGGCAGGAATGCAGGAGGCAATGGTCAAGGTGGGCACCAGAATGGAATGTGCCCGTCAGTGGTTCTGACCGTTTCCAACATCTCCCAGACCCCAAGCACCAGAGGGCACACTGGGATGCTCCCGCCTGGCGTCTGACCTCTGTCCCCCGGGGGACGGATCTGCAGACAAGACCCTTGGAAGGCACCCCACAGGGAGTGCTCAGACGGTCTCGGGCTCGAAGGAATTTAACCAGAGTGAGCACAAGGCCACAGCACACCGTCTCCCATTTGTCGCTTTGTCTTCGGAACAAAAACAAGCTTCATCTGCATTTATGGTCCAATTGATCAAATCACCGTTCCTGACTCAGTCCTGCTCTGTCATTTAAAAGGGAAAAACCATCTACAGCTCCCTTCAATCTCCAAGGTTCAGGAAAGGCACGTGGCGCCACTTCAGCCACCTGGGCTCCAGGCTCCCTTCGGCCCCGACCACCTGCACACCGCACCGGTTGCTGAGAACCCAGATTTCCTCCCCAAGCCTAGCCTCACCCACAGGCTACCCTCCGCGCCTTCTTTGACAATGCGATAGAGGTACCACGAGATAGCCCAGCACTGGCAGTTTGCAAAAGGGAGAGCTGGCCAGCAAATTTCAGCAAAGCAAAGCCTTTCTTCTCCCTTTGTCAGTTTGCGAAGGGTTCCGTGCGGAAAGGCAAATCCTCCCGTAGACTGGGTTGAAATCCGTGAGCAAAGAGACCAATGGTGCCTGACCAGACGGTGGTGCAGTGGATAGAGCGTGGGACTGGGATGCAGAAGGACCCATGGACCCAAGGTCGCTGGCTCGAGCAAGGGGTTACTCGATCTGCTAAAGGTCCGCGGTCAAGGCACATGTGGGAAAGCAATCAATGAACTAAGGTGTCACAGTGAAGAACTGATGATTGATGCTTCTCATCTCTCTCCGTTCCTGGCTGTCTGTCCCTATCTATTCCTCTCTCTGTCTCTGTAAAAAAAAAAAAAAAAAAATAGAGAGAGAGAGAGACCAATGGTGCTGAGCTGAGTCCTGGAAGGAAGCATACAGAAGACTGGTGCTGTCAAAGACAGCAAAATTCTGTCATTATCTCTTGAAATATCAACTTCCTTCCCATTTCTGTCTTATCTCCCTTCTGACAACCAATCGGAGGTGTATTAGACCTTCCATTGCATCCTACATGTCTCTTACCCTGTCTTTTCTTATTTCCATCTCTGTAGGCCTCTTGACTGCATTCTAGTTCATTTACATGACTGTATCTTTCACTTAATTTTTTCATTCACAAATTGTAATGTTCTTTAATGTATCCCCTGAATTTTTACTTTCATTTATTCAATTTCCACTTTTAAAAGTTTTCTTTTCAAATTTGCCTTGCCACTTTTTATAGCCTCCTCTTCCTTGCTCCTATTGCCAAGTCTCTCTTACGCTTATTATGAAATATACATACATCCCATATGCTTTTTATACAATGTAACCGACTCTCCTTCCCCAGAGAAGCTGGTCTATATTCCCTCCCTTTGAATTTGGGTATGGGCTTGTGGCTACTCTAACCAACTGAACACGTTGAAGGAGCCACTTTGTGACTTCTGAGGCTGGGTCACAAAAAGGATGTAGCTTCTGCTTAGCTTGGCATCTCTGGGATGCTCACCCTTGGAACTGGCCACCAAGCTATGAGGAACCCCAGGACACATGGAGAGAATAAAGGACCCATCAACAGCCAGCATCAAGTGCCCAACATGGAGCGATGTCTTCCAGCCTTCCAGTCTTGCACTGAGGCTTCTTTGAACAACGAGGAGCATAAATAAGCCATCCCTGCTTTACTCTCTTTGAATTTCAGACCCACAGAAATCTGCGAGCACAATAAACAGTTGTTTTATGTCACGACGTCACTCAGCCATGGAACATTCCCCAGTGTCTTTCCAGTGCCTAATTAAGGGCTGGCACATAGTGGGTGCTTAAATATTTGTCAGATGATTCTTCTAGAATCTATAGCCAACTCTTCAGAGAATTTCCACTCCCTTCAGTGGCTATCTTCGATCTGGCATTAAAGCAAAGTCACTCTCCAGTCTGCCAGGGAATGAAAGCCTCCGTGCCCAGAGGGCTCCTGCACCACCCAGTTCCTCAGAAAGCTAAGGGGTGTGGTCCACCCTGCTTCCTGCCCTCTGGGATCCACCCTCAAAGCAAATAAAGCACCCATCCCTCTGTTTCCCAAACAAATATTTATATTGCCCTTGGCGGTGGGGCTGCCATTTTGTTTTTCACCAGGTACTTCCAGGACAAAAGTGATGTGGGGAAAAAAACACATTTCCAAACAGCACCTGCACCATCCAGCCTAAAAGTAAAGCCGGTGGAACTGATTTTAGGAGTGAGTAATGCCCCTGCTAAAAATATGCGTAGATGTATAATGACATTAGCAGGTAAGCGGCCCGGCCTTGGGCCCCAGCCCACCGACTTCTCAGGGAGTTGCCCTCTTTCCAAAGTGCGTCAATTTCTCCTTGCCCTGCCTCACCCGCCAGGTCTGCACTTCGGGAGGCCAGCGCTGGACCCGCTCAATCCGTGGAAAAGGGATGGTTGGACATAGGGAAAGCCTGGATTTAGAGTTTTCATGAGGAAGTAATATGGACTTTCTATTTCAAGAACAGAATGTCTAACAGTGTTGCCAAGGAGAAGCTCTCCAGGACCTGCTTAAAGGGTAAACAGGAGCTGTTGTAATTAGCATATTAATAGCAGTTTGATTTCCAACACCATATGAAAGCATCTCTCCGGCCTCTTCACAATAAATACTGCTACAGAATGGACAGAGCACTGGAGTGCAGTCAGCGGTCCCACTTCTGCCTCTAACCAGCGGCAGCAAAGTTCCCCGATCTAGAAAATGTAGGCATGGGGGCCGCTCCCATCCTTCGTGCCAATTTTACCCCTAGTATATTTTCCAGGGTCTGACAAAAAGCAGAAAATTCTCCCAAAGTAAAAGGATAGCACTTCAGACACAAAAGACCCCAAATGTCAGCAGAGGGGGCTTCGCATGAACAACGGCCGACCTTCCCTGAACAAATCCTCAGAACAACTCGGTAGCCCAGAAGAGCATCACTGATTTTAAAGAACTCTCCGCCCTTTCAGTTCCTGGCAGCCAGCCAGCATGCAGCCCAGGAACTGAGAAGTGAAAGGAATACTTGGGCCCCCAGGGCCTGGAGGAGGTTGCTGAGGTGGGTGGGCCACAGCGAGCAGTTTCCAGGTCTCAAATGCCGTGAGCTGCACAGAAACCCCCAGTCCTGAGCTGCAGTGACAGCGGGCTCTGTGGCTTCTGCTCTAATTGCCCCCGAGGGCAGAAGGTTAGGGACTTGCATTATACTGCACCCGAGACTGGCTCTTGTCTTTTTAGAGGGGCTGATGGGACGGCCTAATTGCTGCAACTCTACAGTCCCATTAAACACCAGATCGAAGCGCCGAGCAATGCCAAACAGACCCGGTTTCCTGGGGCCACTCCAGAAGCAAGTCCCGGAGCAGAGCAGGCTTCCCCGCTCGGTTCCACTGCTGTTCCCACTACAGCCTGCCCTGGACGCTGCTCACTGCAGTGGGAGCAGCCTGAGGAGGGGACCCCTGTCCTGCACTCACATGCTCCTAGGGTACGGTGGGCAGCCTTCCCGACAGCCAGCGATGGCTGAGGAGAGGAGGGGAGCTGATAGGGCCAGCTTCCAGAAAAGCTCCTTCAAGGAGGTCGACTTATTGAGAGAAATGCACATTTATTCTTTCTCCTCTGTTCTTTCTTCCACTACCAAGAACAGGAATGTGATGGCTGGAGCAGCAACAGCCTTCTTGGACCATGAGATATCTGAGCTGCACAGAAGAGACAGGAGCAGAGAGACAGAAGGACCCTGGGTCCCTGATGACATGGAAAGGCCAACCCACAACCGACTTCAGAACATCATTTATGTGAGGAAAAAACAGGTTGTTCAAACCACCCAGCCAATAACCATGGGCAGGTGACCCATAGGACGCTCTGCTTACCACCCAAATGTCCTTTCCTAAATCTTCTCAGTCAAGGCCACCTCCTCTAGGAAGCTGTCAGGGATTATACCTGAGGGAGAAAATGATTACTTCTTGTTGGTCAAATAAGCTAGTAAATATGACGTATATGTTTGCTTACTTATAGTTTGCATTGGGGTTTGGGGGACAGGCTGTAAGCAAGCAGGGTCATTATAGTCTAAGGCTTAATTTTAAGACTAAGCTTTTTCCCACACCCTTGACTGTTGCAAGATAGGGGGTGGTGCACTCGTATGAGGAATCCCATTTATGCCTCAGATAAGTGACTTTGTATCAGAGACTTCTTTGTTTGTATATTGGATTAAAGGTTTTGATTTCTACACTATAAAATGGGGCAGAGGAGATCATGCTGTAGGAGAGCAGAGAAAGGCCACGTGGAGGAGAGGAGAGGCAGCCAAGATGGCGGAATGCTGAAGGAGAAGCCAGTTTGTGCAGAGGAGATGGGGAACAGAGGTGAATAAAGCTGGTGAAGTATAAACCTTTGATCCTAGGAAAACTCGGATAAGTCAGTGGCTTTGGGAGCCCTGAGTGGAAAGGGAAGTGTTTTTGCACTGTGAGTATTTCTTGCCTGCCGGGTGCAAGCTAGGATTAAAGGTAATGGCCCACCAGTTATTGGCTCCGTTGTTTTGTTTTTTTTTTCTTTTTTCTTTTTTTTTGTACTTTTCTGAAGCTGGAAATGGGGAGAGATAGTCAGACAGACTCCCACATGCACCCGACTGGGATCCACCCAGCATGCCCACCAGGGGGCGATGCTCTGCCCATCCTGGGCGTCGCTATGTTGCGACCAGAGCCACTCTAGCGCCTGAGGCAGAGGCCACAGAGCCATCCCCAGCGCTCAGGCCATCTTTGCTCCAATGGAGCCTTAGTTGCGGGAGAGGAAGAGAGAGACAGAGAGGAAGGAGAGGGGGAGGGGTGGAGAAGCAGATGGGCGCCTCTCCTGTGTGCCCTGGCTGGGAATCGAACCCAGTACTTCTGCACGCCAGGCCGATGCTCTACCACTGAGCCAACCGGCCAGGGCCGGCTCCGTTGTTTCATTACCGTCTGTCCAAATCAAATGTGAACCTGTACGGGCCAAGCGGCTGTGATGGTGGCCGTGGCTACTGGCTTTACACTTCTTTATTTGACCATCTGTGGGACTTTGTCATATAGCACTGTGGTCCATGATCAGTTGTCAGACAGACCAGGGTTCAAATCCAAATTTTGCTACTTACTTGTCACATGACCTTGGGCATATCATTTCACTTCTTTGAGCATCACTTTTATCCGCTGTTGGCTGGGAGAGCAACGCTACCATCTGCAAGGGTTTCTGAAGCGTGGATGATGGCACAGTCTACGTAGAGCCCTTGGCATCCCATTAGCGAGAAACGCACTTGAACTTAACTTTTTCAGACACCAGCCAATTGTGAGCCACTGTCATCACCACCTACCTACCTACCTACCGCCTGTAATAGTTACCACTATTTTGTTACAGTATTTACTAGGTATTTTTCTTTAACTCGGTTTTAGTTGACTCTTTCCCGCCTTTTTTCAACTTAGCCTCTCTAAGCAATATCGGCTGGAAAATGACTGCTGCACTTATTGTCTATTTTTTATGACATGCATTTTAAAAAACGCACAACCACAGTTCATGTACCAACTAAAATCATCTTGCATGTGAAGAGGCGTGCCGGCCACCCTTCCCAGTGTGGTTCTGACATATTTAGGAATGATACACAGGAGCATTTTCTATTCCCTGTCAGCTGGTGGCCCAGAGGGTGGGCAGGCAGCGCTTGTCTCTGACTAACCCAGCCTCTGGGACGTGGAAGGAGCCTGTGGAACATTTGCCTAATGAGCAGGACAACATTCTCTCATAGCCGAATCCAGAGACCGGGACAGACAGCACAGCCACATTCCATTCCAGCACATTCCAAGGGCCATCCAAATTCTTCTGCTGTGTTGGGTGTGTTCTCTCAAAAATTACACCTAAGAAGTAGGCTGTCAACAGAAGAGTCTGCAATTGTTTCCACAAACATTTCCATGAACCTTAAATGGCTTTTGCTGGGGTGGGATTTGACCCATTTCGTGGCGCCCTGGCCAGACCCGTGCTGGTCAGTGAAACGCGGCAGGGACTTTACAGAAAGGAGGCTCTTCATTGAGCGAGACAAAGAAAACCTTCTGAAGGAGTCTTGCACCACCACCAACGGCTGAAAACATTCTTGCAAAATGTTTCCATCAGGGAACGTCGGTCCTTACGTAAGGCGAGAGATGGTAACATTCTGAAAACACCGGATCCCGAATAAAATGTGAGCTGTGACAAGGACGCAGTGGGCCCGGCTTCTGTGTCAGAGACACTTTCTGAATGATGGAAATGTTTGGATGGAAAATAGTATATTTGGCCTGTGAAGCAGTAACCAAGTCAAATGTTTCTTGGCATATAGAGAATGTTTTATTTGGCAGCTCAAACTGGAAGGTAACTCACTTCTCCCACCACCTCACCTTTTCACAGCCACATGGCGCGCTGGGAAAACGAGACAGGTGGAGGTGGCGGGCTAAGGAAAACCCGACAGCTGCAGAGCCCCGTGCAGAAGGAGCTGGAGCTGGCGAGCCCCAGGAAGAGCCAGGAAGCCCCCCACAACCAGCTTGTCTGCAGTGTCCTCAGCCCGTCCCCAGGCAGGCCGTGTGGCGCTCACCACCCTGATTAAGCCCCAAGCAGCAGCAGTGAGCAGTTGTAGGCCAGGCCTTGTCGGCAAATGGGTGACTTAGGCAGCTTCTGGGAACCTGGTCTGTAATACGAGAATGAAAATACCCCCTACTTGTGGGACTGCTGGGGGGTCCCATGGACTCGGGGGGCGTGGAGAGAGCTGTGCAGGCCACGCAGCAGCCCACACCCTCGGGGCGGGTGAAGACAGGCCCACTTAGAGCACAGCCCACGGCATGTGGCCGAGTGACCCCCCCATGCCAGTGGCAGGTGTAGGGGTCACAGGAATCCCCGGAACTCAGAGGACTAGGAGGTGATGGTAGCTAAATCCATCCCAGAAGGGAAAGCTGGCTTTCAGCATTTAGACCTAACCGGGGGAAAAATGTGGCCACTGGCCAGTGACCCCCAGAAAGGCTGTGACTAGGACTGCAGAGAGACAGACCCAATGCCCAGCCCTGATGACCATTTCCAGCCACAGTGAGATGATTCCAGCTCTGCAGGTGGCAGCCCGGAGTATAAGCCCCCCCCCGTGCCCCCTCCCCCCCCCCCCCACGAATCCTAGTTGGTGCTCCTGGAGAGCCCAGGAGGTATGTATCCTTTATTTGTTCACGTCCCAGTATGGGTGAGAAACTGCTCCAGAGGGTGAAAGACTAGCCCAAGGCCATCTGGTGAGAACATGACATAGCAAAGAACCAAACCCAGTCTGGCTTTAAAGACACTGCTTTTCTTCCAGAACCATCGGCAACATAAGCTGCTGTAGCATCACCGGGCCACACCTCCCAAAGCCACGCCACTGCCCTCTGCTGTGTCCTCCCTCCCACTGACATCTTTGTAAGACCAAAGCCCAATGGAGACCAGCAGGGATGCCTTGCTGATCTGGCCCTATCAGCCCCCTCCCTGGCTCCTCCCTGCACAGACCACGGTGGCCACCCGCCATCCTCCTCCTCCTCCTCCTCCCTCTGGTCCCTAGCCACCAACCCCTCCTGGAACACAGCAGATGCACCATGTTTAACCTCTCTACCTAGAGCTCACTCTCTCAAATTCTCTCTTATGGTAGCCGTAGTTGGGGGGAGGGAGGAGAACAGAGGATGGTGGGAGACTGCTCAACTCTCGTCTCTTGCCAACATCTCAAAAAATTTGTCTCCTGATGGTGGCTCGGACCTCCAGGGCAGCCCTCCTATTGGTTGAGGGAGCGAGCGAGCAGCCCCACTGGGCCACCCTCGGCACTCCCCCGTGTATATTTCTCAATCCAGCTCTCCTTTTTGGACAATGTGGCCATCTTGGTTCCCTGCAAACGTGCAGTCATTGTATCTTTCCACCAGGGACCGAGGAGCAGAGAGCAAAGAGACACAACACGCGACGTTAGCCCTCTGCCGGTGCTGTGACTTGTGATGTCTAATTCCCCTCCAGGGCACTTTCCGATGAGCTGTCTCGCCAAGCTCCCAGACAGCTTCTCCGAAGTGGGAAGCCGCCAGCTGCGCCCAGCAGGGCAAGCTCTGGCCCCTCCAGGCTGCTTGCTCCCCGGCTGGTCCCACGGAGGCACGCGCATCTCCCTGCCTGAGGAAGGCCCTGGCCTGGCACTGCCCAGCACGTCGGCCTGTCACTTTCATTCTGCTCCTACGTCTCTCGAAGTCAGCAGGACAGGTGCTAATCTGCCCACTCCCCAGAGAAGAAAACAGAGGTCAGACACACCTGCTTCCCAGGTGAATCCGAGAGTCTTTTCTCATTTTCATTTCTGATGTGCTGATGTATTTATTGCTTTTCTCGTGCCCAAAGGTCCCACAGCATTTTCCAATAAAAGCACATGTTCAATTGTTTGATGAAAGACAAAGAACAGGCACTAAGCAGCCAGCTGGGAGGGGAGAGTGAAATGAGCTCCGTCTAGGACAGCCCACGAAGGAGAGCCATGCTTCAGGCACAAAACTTAGCTGCAGGCTCCCCAGCAGCTTGAACAAAGAGGGGTGCAGGTGGGTGGTTACTGGCAGAACACAAACTAAAGCCAGGCCCCAGGACTCCGCGTTAAACACACACACAACCACGCCCACCGAGTGCGGGGGCTCCAGCACATGCCAGGGCGCAGGGAATGGAGACACTGTGCGCCCATCCTAAGGGGCAGACGGACGGGGCTGGGTGACAGAGGGCGCTCGTGGGGCACCACTCTGACCTCCCTCACAGAGACGAGTGGACATTGGAACAGAACAGGATGAGGGACAACAGGACCGTGCCACCTGGCACTGCCTGGCTACACTCACAGGCACTGGTAAAGGTGCCCTCTCTGCTTGTCAAACTGTCCCCATCTCCTAGGGAGGTTCAGGACCCTGGAAGAATGCCTTCCTGGATCCAGAGACTGCTCAGTGTGGAGGACACCCTGTCCAGCGGGTGGCCGCTGAGCTCTACGGCACGACGTGAGGAGGTCAAGCAAGGACTGAGAATGGGTCTCTCCGGGCACATACCCAGAACTGCTCCTCGTCAACTCCCCCCACCACCCTCCACAACCCCCTCTCCCCAGCACAGGTGCCCCTGCTGGGCCTTCTAATCTCAACTAAAGTACCACAGGGCCTGGCCACTAAGCCAGAGGCCCGGAGCACAACTGGTATCCTGCCGTCCTCAGCCCCCAGCCTGCCCCCTCCATCCCCTGTGAGGCCTCAGTTTCCTCACCTACAAAGTGAGAGAGTGGGGCTCCCCGTAGGTGGTCTGCCTGCTCTGACATGCCCGGAGGAATCTTTGCTTGTTAGTCGAGAAGCTGGGCAGACCTCCGGTCGCCAGCTCGGGCTGGCCTTGCCCCGTCAGCACTCAGACTTGCTGAACAAATGAACGAACGAGTCATCAGGAGGGACCTGGGAGCTCAGCGGCCCCGGGAGGGCTGGGCTCACTCCCTGCTATAAATCAAGGTGGGGGAGACTCTCCACCCCCTAAAAGGGCCTTACAGCCAACAGTCCCCTCAGCAGGAGGCAGTTCACCCAGCCCCCGGCCACTCTCTGCCTCCTTGGAGCCTTGCAGTCACCAGCCAGAGGCCCTGAGCAAGTCCCTTCACTCTGAGCCTCAGCTACTTCATCCAGACATTGGGGGTGAGGCTGGGCTCCCCAGAGTGTCTGTCCCCACCTGAGAGGGGAAGACTGGACTCAGAGAGGGTGTCCACGGGGACTCTGTACTTCCTGCTCGGTGCTTCCACACGACTAAAACCGCTCAGAAAAGAAAGTCTGTTCATGGCCCTGGCCGGTTGGCTCAG
Organism: Saccopteryx bilineata; assembly: GCF_036850765.1. Lineage (NCBI taxonomy): Eukaryota > Metazoa > Chordata > Mammalia > Chiroptera > Emballonuridae > Saccopteryx > Saccopteryx bilineata. Next base: position 104,488,204 of record NC_089496.1, on the reverse strand, counting down.
TGGTAGAGCGTCGGCCTGGCGTGTAGAAGTCCCAGGTTCGATTCCCAGCCAGGGCACACAGGAGAAGTGCCCATCTGCTTCTCCACCCCTCCCCCTCTCCTTCCTCTCTGTCTCTCTCTTCCCCTCCCGCAGCCAAGGCTCCATTGGAGCAAAGATGGCCCGGGCGCTGGGATGGCTCCTTGGCCTCTGCCTCAGGCGCCAGAGTGGCTCTGGTCACAGCATAGCGACGCCCAGGATGGGCAGAGCATCGCCCCCTGGTGGGCAGAGCGTCGCCTCTGGTGGGCGTGCCGGGTGGATCCCTGTCGGGCGCATGCGGGAGTCTGTCTGACTGTCTCTCCCCATTTCCAGCTTCAGAAAAATACAAAAAAAAAAAAAAAAAGAAAGTCTGTTCATTGAAACAAAATCAAACCAAACCTGAAGCATGCAGGTGGCGTGTCTGGCTTATGAAGGCACAGAGCTGGTGAGTGGGGGCCGTGGCGAGCTGGAACATCTTGCTCATGGGCCAGAACACTTGCCACGACACTCCGCTGCCTCCCTTCGCTGATTTTGTCCCCAAGTCAGCATCACCTCCCCGATGTCTGCTGAGGTGGGAGGGACACAGGACAGCCAGCAGTCTGCTCCAGGGAACTCAGGCTGGTGACGGACACACTCATGCACACGCACACACGCCCATGGCATACAGAGGTGGGTCACGAATGCCAGGCTGAGGGGACAACATGTCCTGTTGACAAGAGGAAATCCCGCAGACTCTGCTGAGACAGCACAGGCCGGGTCTCCCCTCGGATGGCCAGGTGCGGGCTGTACCTCAGCCCTCAGGACGGAGCAGTCAACCAGGGTGACACGGTTCCCAGAAAGGGTGACCATCTCCGGAGGCTGATATGGGGGGACGAGTCCAGCAGAGGGCAAGCCCGCCAGCCCCCTCTCCGCAAGACTGCCTTCCTTCCCTTCCCGGGGGAAAGACACATCGATGTCCCTGGTCCAGCCCAAGAGGCGTGGCGGCTCTGTTGTCGGAGGGCCCCGTGACCGAGGGAGAATGAGGAAGACCAGCCCATCCTCATGAGCTTTCTGGTGCACAGTTGTCTCCAGGGCCTCAGCTGGGGCCTGGGGGTCAGGGGAGCAGGGAGGACCCTCATCCGCATGAGGTCCGCCCAGCAGGGCCCAGGAGCCAGCCAGCCCCCTTTGATGGCCCTCAGGTGGCCCGTCAGCCTGGCCGCTCAGCCACATGCGGCCGTAGGTCTATCAGGAGTGGCTGGGCCCCGCAGTGGGAAGCCAGCTTCAGCGGGACGGAGTTCACCCGCCATAAACCCAGCCGCGTGGGGCTTTTTCCTTCCTGTACAGGAAATGATAAATCCGACCCAGGAGGTCACGGTCAGGAAGTCACTGAAACAAATGCCAAAGTCCTGCAGACTGTGGAGGTGTGAGGACCAGGCCGCCGGGCTGGGCGTGGCCACGCCGGGTCCACGAGCTGCTGTGGCCGCACAGGCCTGTTCCAGAGGTCCCCTCCTTGGGTCCCCCTGCATCAACACCCTCTCATCATCACTGCTCCCCGCCCTCCCTGGGAGATCCCCTCGCGGGCTCTGTGGACACCTTATCAGCTCCCAAAGGGGCCCAGGCACAGGGGCGGGGCTAGCATGCGAAGGTGGTGAGGACATCACATGCCTCCTAGGAAAGCGGTCGGACACCTGGAGCCAAGTTGTGTTTCCTGGGGGTGGGCGTGAGTGGTTCTTTGAGGCAGGGGTCCACTGATGCTAGTGGCAGGACACGCACGGGGACAGTGGAAGACAGAGGCTATCGCCCGAGCCAAGATCTAGCAGCCGGAAGACAACCTGAGCACTGAGCTCCCCTAGGTGCCCAGCGCTGGGCAGGGACTTCCAAATGCACCACCACGTTCAAACCCCTTAGCAAGCCCGAAAAGTGCATGGTGTGGTCTTCACATCTGTGACCACAGCCCAGCACCCAGACAGCACCTGAGTCCAGCTCTGAGTCCCTGATGTGTGACCTCGGGCAAGGGCTTCACTGCCATGAACCCCAATTTCCTTATTTGCCAATGGGCCTAGGGACCGCGCCTCCCTCTTGAGGGGGCGGGGTGGGCATAAGGAAGGAATGCAACGTGCTGGGCACTGTGTCCAGCACATGGAACAGCCTGACCAATGATGTTTATCGGTATCACTACCGCTTTGGTTCTGTCTCTGCAGTTCAGAGACGTTAAGCAAACTGCTCAAAGTCACACAGCTCCTGAAGAAAAGCAGGAATTTGACACTGTGACTTGAAAGGTCATGCTGGTAACCACCATGTTGGTAGAGGTTTACCCAAGGGCATGACAAGCCTGAAGTCTCCCAGGGCCTGAGTGTTTATGGGGAAGAGGACCACTGTGCGTGGCTTTATGTAGCGAGTCAGAGACCCAGGTTAGAGGGACAGAGGACAGGGCAGGCAAGAGGCCCTTCCGTGGGGCTGTGTGACTGGGACTTTGTCCCGCGGGCAGTGGATAGGCCATCTGCATCTGCCTGGAGCCTCAATGTGAATATCTTCAGAAAAGTCAATAAGCTTCTGCGTGCTGAGAATAGCAAACAGTAAGAAGGTCTCCCTGGGTGGGCAGAAGGGAAGAAGTAACCGCTCAGACCCAGGACCAGGAAGAGGCTACTGCACTGGTCCAAGCAGGGTGACACGTGTCAAGGCAACGGAGCGGCGAAGACGGCGCAGATCCATCCACCTGGGGCCAGGAACCGAGGCTTCTGCTAGGGAGGCCTGGAAAGCCTCTGGCCGAAACGGAGCCCAGGGCTGTGCGGCCGAGGTGGTTAGGAAGTTAACATAACATTGGGGAGCACAGTGAGAACTATTCCTGTCGTGTTAAAGCCAAACGGGGACAGAGGGGACCAAAAGCCCCGTAGAATACGTCTCATGTCTGGCTGGCCAGAGGAAGAGGCCAGGGGACTGTCAGGGGCAGAGAGCTCCCTCTGAGCCCCACACCCACATTCTGACCCCTGGTCAGCTCGCGTCTGCGAGCCCCACCTGCAACGTGACCAATGTTCTCCGTCCCCTGTGCCTGGCGCAGCCCAGGCAAAGAGATGGCCAGTGTGTGTTCACGCCTGTCTGCCGCCCTTCCAAAGGCCCTGCAGGGGGAGGGGGAGAACGAGCAGACAGCAGGGGAGCGAGAATCCACCCCAGGGAGGGCAGAGGAGAGACAGGTGGGTAGCGGGAACAGCTGCTGGCTCGGAGATGTCAGGGGCGATATGAATGCCCATGGCCGGCGTCACAGGAGGAACCTGCTCCCAGCCTGACGCTGCCAGTGGGAAAAGCTCCAGCGGCTGCCACCTCCTGAGCTGCCATCAGAGGCAGAGGCCGCGGGTGCCACCTTCCAGGGCCCGGGCGGGGCACTGGAGAAACTTTGTTTCCTCTCTCCCGGCATGTAGTAGGTAAAGAATAAATATAAGGACAAGTGAAGGAATCTCATATTGCCCTGGAAGCCCAGCCTCCTCTGTCCACAGCCTCTCTCTGCTCTCTGCCCTCACCCTGACGGTGGCTACAGGGGCTATCAGAGAAGAACAGTCACTGGCTCCCTACTACCCACTGGACACACATCGAACCTCCCATGCTGGGGGCACGGTTGGTGTCTCAGGCCTGACCCAGCCTTTCTTGGGCTTTCTCCCATGACTTCTCCTCACCCAGCTCACCAAAACAGTGCACACATCACCTCCCAAATGTGCCCCATGTTGTCCCACCTCCATAGAGAAAGCACGGCCAGCATGGCAGAAATCCACAGCCGGCGTGGCCATGGCTCAGGCTCAGGTTTCTGCTTGTTTCAGAGCTTTGCACCTGAGCAATTGACTAATCTCTGAATCTCTGCATCTTCATCCACAGAACAGGGGTGGGAAGTTGCACCTGGCCTGCGGTGTTTTGTAACGAGTCACTGAGCTTGTCTGTGAAGCGAGAAGCTGGATGCCCGGCCACGCTGAGTACCCAGGAAATGCTTGCTGCTCATGTGAGCTGCTGAGGCTCAACCTGTCCCCTCTCTGTCCCACTACTCGACTGGAACCTCCCTGACCCACAGAGATGTCTCTGTCCCTCTTCCCTGCCCAACATCTGGGCACTTGGGACTGAGGACGGACATCTGACAGCTGCCCACTTTCACGCGGCTGTTTCGCAGCATCCTATGTGTGCTTTTTGTCGTCCTTGCAACTAGGGTGTCAGGGGTGTGGCTGGCCTCACCTCTCCCCTTGGGGCCCTCTGCTGTGAAAGCTGAACAGGGCTTCATGGGTGGGACTACCCATCACCCTGTGTGTCTGAGAGGCCCTCCCGCCTGGAGGAAGAACAGATGGATGGATGAGACACCTTTCATGCAGGGGAGGGGAGGGTACCATCTAGAACTTCCAAGCTGCTGAGAGTTAGCGATCGGAGGGATGGGAGTAGGGCTAAGGGGAAAGGGTGATATTCAGGTTACATAAAGGCCATAAATGTGGCCCAGCCCATGCTGCCAAGAGCCACTCGCGAAAGCAGCTCCCCGCCACCTGGCAGCTCCCCGGGCCCCTGGCACAGAGTGAGGGCTTAACAGATGAATGAACGAATGAATCAACAGATAAACTTAAAACAGGAGGACCTGGCAGCCACCACCGGGGGGAACCAGGAAACAAAGCTCTGAACACACGGGCATGTTTACAACAGTGATGATGACGATGACCAGTGACGAGGGAAAGGAGGATGCTGGGTAACCAGCTGCTGCCCCGAGCGCCCACCGGGTGCCGGCCCCGTGTGCAGCCTTTCCCGGGTAGGTCTCCAGTGACCCCCTGCGACCCTCCTACTCCCACTTTGCAGATAGGGAGACTGAGGATGAGAGCATTTAGACCACTTGTCCAGGGTCAGAGTCAGTAAGGAAGAGAGCCTGGCTCACAGCCAGGTCCCCTGGACACCCGAGCTCACGCTCTCCACGGAGCTGGGTTAGCCCTTCTGTGGAGTTGTCCCAGCTGACCTGCCTGAGGCATAGGCACCGTGTCTACAGCTGCTGGGCACTCCTGGGCTGATGACACCGAGCCTGATGACCAAGGCCGTGGAGGGAAGGCTGGCTCGGCGGTGGCAGGCGGGGTGAAGCCGGAGAGGTCGACAGGGGCGGGAAGGCAGGCCTGCTCAGCTTACTGAGGCCTGTGGCTCCGTCCTGACCACCACAGAGAGCTGCTAAAGCAGGGGGTTGTGTGATCAGATGGGCACTCCAGAAAGGGCCCCCGGCTAATGGAGCTGGGCTGGAAAGGGGTGAGTGAGCCTGGAGGGAGTCGGGGGCCACACAGGAGCTCAGGCGGGAGAGGAAGGTGGCCGGACGAGGGAAGGTGGCCAGGATGAGAGGAAGGTGGCCGGACGAGGGAAGGTGGCCAGGATGAGAGGAAGGTGGCCGGACGAGGGAAGGTGGCCAGGATGAGAGGAAGGTGGCCGGACGAGGGAAGGTGGCCGGGACGAGAGGAAGGTGGCCGGGATGAGGGAAGGTGGCCGGACGAGGGAAGGTGGCCAGGATGAGAGGAAGGTGGCCGGACGAGGGAAGGTGGCCGGGATGAGGGAAGGTGGCCGGGACAAGGGAAGGTGGCCAGGATGAGAGGAAGGTGGCCGGACGAGGGAAGGTGGCCGGGACGAGGAAAGGTGGCTGGACGAGGGAAGGTGGCCAGGACGAGGGAAGGTGGCCAGGACAAGGGAAGGTGGCCGGACGAGGGAAGGTGGCCGGGACGAGGGAAGGTGGCCAGGATGAGAGGAAGGTGGCCGGACGAGGGAAGGTGGCCGGGACGAGGAAAGGTGGCTGGACGAGGGAAGGTGGCCAGGATGAGAGGAAGGTGGCCGGACGAGGGAAGGTGGCCAGGATGGGAGGGAGGTGGCCAGGACAAGGGAAGGTGGCCAGGATGAGAGGAAGGTGGCCAGGATGAGAGGAAGGTGGCCGGGACAAGGGAAGGTGGTCAGGATGAGGGAAGGTGGCCAGGATGAGAGAAAGGTGGTCAGGCGGGAGAGGAAGGTGGCCGGGACAAGGGAAGGTGGCCAGAATGAGAGGAAGGTGGCCGAGACAAGGGAAGGTGGCCAGGATGAGAGGAAGGTGGCCAGGATGAGAGGAAGGTGGGCGGGACAAGGGAAGGTGGTCAGGATGAGGGAAGGTGGCCAGGAAGAGGGAAACAGTGGGGCTGGGGCGAGAGGACCGACCCAGGAGACACTGTGAGGCAGAGCTGCCTGGCCCGGAGAGACTGGCCATGAGCACTCAGCAGTGGCAAGGGTGACAGGTGGGTCAGAGGCAAGGGGAGGCTCCAGGTGTCTGAGCAGCCGAGGGAGGTGGGGAGTTTCACTAAGAGATCAGACACAAGGCAGCTTGAGGAAAAAGGGTCACACTCAGCCCTGGCCGGTTGGCTCAGCGGTAGAGCGTCGGCCTAGCGTGCGGAGGACCTGGGTTCGATTCCCAGCCAGGGCACACAGGAGAAGCGCCCATTTGCTTCTCCACCCCTCCGCCGCGCTTTCCTCTCTGTCTCTCTCTTCCCCTCCCGCAGCCAAGGCTCCATTGGAGCAAAGATGGCCCGGGCGCTAGGGATGGCTCTGTGGCCTCTGCCTCAGGCGCTAGAGTGGCTCTGGTCGCAACATGGCGACGCCCAGGATGGGTAGAGCGTCGCCCCCTGGTGGGCAGAGTGTCGCCCCTGGTGGGCGTGCCGGGTGGATCCCGGTCGGCGCATGCGGGAGTCTGTCTGACTATATCTCTCCCTGTTTCTAGCTTCAGAAGAAAAGAAAAAAAAGAAAAAAAAAAAAAGGGTCACACTCACCAGGAAGACCGGAAAGTGACTTCAGCCATGTGTCCAACCCAAAGGTCCTACGACCACATCAAAAACGGACACAACCATTTGCAGAGCGTGTTACAAATCACTTTATACCAGTAATTCCTCAGGCCACTTGATCATCCCTGAAGGTGAGGAGTAGTGGGTCCCCATTTTAAGGATGAGCAAAGCAAGGTTAAGTGACTTTCCCAAGGACACAGAATCAAGGAGGTGGCCCGAGAACCAGGGCCCTCTGCCTCCCAGTCCAGCAGGGATTCCACAAGCACGTATTTCAATTTAAAGAGACGTCGGTCTTCCGGCCAGGGAAACAAGTGTCGGGGGGTACAAGCAGAACACACTAGGAAAGAGCAGTGAACCAACATGTTACAAGCGATGATCTCATTGACAACTTTCCAGTGTCCTCTCTTTAGGTTATACTTTGGAAATTCCCTCCATGGACCCATATTATTTTCATAGAGAGGAAGAGAGCTAAAAGACAATTTTAAAAATCGTTGTTAAAGAATAACACAAGGGCCCTGGCCAGTTGGCTCAGTGGTAGAGCATCGGCCTGGCGTGCAGGAGTCCTGGGTTCAATTCCCAGCCAGGACACACAGGAGAAGCGCCCATCTGCTTCTCCACCCCTCCCCTTCTCCTTCCTCTCTGTCTCTCTCTTCCCCTCCCACAGCCAAGGCTCCATTGGAGCAAAGTTGGCCCGGGCACTGAGGATGGCTCTGTGGCCTCTGCCTCAGGTGCTAGAATGGCTCTGGTTGCAACAGAGCGATGCCCCAGATGGGCAGAGCATCACCCCCTGGTTGGCAGAGCATCGCCCCCTGGTGGGCGTGCCGGGTGGATCCCGGTCGGGCGCATGCGGAAGTCTGTCTGACTGCCTCCCATTTCCAACTTCAGAAAAATACAAAAAAATAAAATAAAAATAACATGAGGACAGCACAAGGGAAACACAGAACACACACACACACACACACACACACACACACACCCTAAAGCACCACATCCATTTCTTGATTTCACATTTTCCTCTCTCCCCCTGGCTGGGAGGGGCTGAGGCTAGAAATCTACAGCAGCTCCTGCCCGGAGAAATTTTTTTGTTGTTGTTCTTCAGTTGGGTTTTTTTTTTTCTCTTTTAATTTGAAAAGTTTATATTGGCCCCAAATCACTTTCCACCCACATTTTTTCTTCTCACCCTCTCTTGGGTGCTAGCTCCGTGGTACTCGGAATAAGGAGTATTTAACACGCCGAGGCAGACGCCTGCAGAGCTGCAGCCAAGGTGTTGCTGCACAGACGGAGCCCGGGAAATAAATTCCGTAAATAGAGTCTGGGCAGAGACAGTTTAAAAGTGTTGTCCTAGCATCTCTTTATGGGGCAGAATGCTGTCATGCCCAGGCTGCCGAGGGTCAGATGGCCTCCTGAGCTGGTTGGAGGTCCCCGTTGCTGCATAAACCAGCTTGTTTCCCTCCTCCCCCTTTCTTTTCAGTGGTGGGCCCTGAAACAGACAAAAAAGCCCTTCTCATTCCCATGACTGCAGTGGCTTGGGGCTGATAAGCGGGAACCTCGCCTGCGCTGTCCGCTGTCCGTCGGCAGCATATTTCAGGGTAATGGTGTCCGCAGACACAGAGCTGGAGATGGAACATTCCAGAGGAAGCAAAAGAGGCAGAGGCCACTGCACACACTGCTCTGGTTGAGCTAAGTGCATCTGGCCTTCAAAAGGACAGTGTGGGCTTCCTCAGCCTCTGAGCCCGAGATGGAAACGCCACAGTGAAGTACAGAGATATTCTTCTGAAGGCTAAGTGTCATGGCAAAAGCTAGAGCAACAAACAAACCAAAAACACCAAACAGTACTGTTCCAGTTATTGTGACTTGAACAATAACAACAACAATAAAAAGAGGGAATGAAAAGGCAATCAAGGCCATTCTAGCACCTGAGGCAGAGGCCACAGAGCCATCCTCAGCGCCCGGGCCAACTTTGCTCCAATGGAGCCTTGGCTGCGGGAGGGGAAGAGAGAGACAGAGAGGAAGGAGAAGGGGAGGGGTGGAGAAGCAGATGGGCGCTTCTCCTGTGTGTCCTGGCTGGGAATCGAACCCGGGACATCCACACGCCCCACTGACACTCTGCAGCGGAGCCAACCGGCCAGGGCGGGATAGTGCTTTTATAAGCATAGGAACACTAAGGGTCCAGCAAACCACCAGAAGCTAGGAGAGAGGTCTGGAACAGGTTGTTCCTTCTGGTCCTCAGAAGGAACCAATCCTGTCAACATCTTTATCTTACTTAGACTTCTATCCCCTAGAGCTGTGAGATAATACATTTCTGGTGGTTTTTTGTTTGTTTGTTTTTTATTGATTTTAGAGGGTGGGGTGGAGGGGTGAGAAAGAGAGGAACAGTGATGTGTTCCTTTATGTGCCCTGATCAAACTGGCAACCTTTATGCTTTGGGACAATGTTCTAACCAACAGGGCTAGCCGGCCACGGCTCCATTCCTGGTGTTTGAGCCCCCAGACTGTGGTACTTTATCAAGACAAACAGACAGTGGGAGAAAGCCTGCTTAGAGTCAGGTTGTGGGGAGAACTCAGTAAGTCACTTGTCTCTCTGGTACTCGGTTTATTTATCTGGAAAACGGGACACCTGGCCTAGAGCAGGTTTCAAACTTGTTTTTAACCCTGGAATAAAATCTTACACAGGGGCCCAAACATTAAAAGAAACCCCGATGAGGCGGACGCTTTCTCTGGATCACACTCTCTTCGTACTGAGCAGCCTTTGAAAATCACAATTCCAGGGCATCTGTACAAAGTCCCGATCGGCGTGCCATGCTAGCATCTTCAAAAGTGAAACCCACTGAGTAAGATGAATGAGCACCCCACATGCGCCCACGTGCGTGCCCGGCACTGAGGACCCAGCCCCATGACTCCAGGTGGCTACTGATCTTGGCAGAATAGTGAGACCCTTGCCCACAAAGAGTTGGGCAGGCGAGCCTGCTGCCCTCTCCCTCCTGAGGCCTACAGCTGCAAACAGGTCACCTGACGTTCTAAATCCACCACATCTAAATTTATCCTGCCCTTCAAAGACCCGCAGATGCTGTGCCTTATCGGGGCCCGGCAAGTGGCAGAGCCGCAGACGTGACGCGCCCTTATCATCCCAAGGACAAGGATGACGTACGTCCCCTGACGAGGAGCTCGAAAGCTGTCGTGCTCGCCTGGCGGACCTGAAGGGGACGGGGTCACTCAGGCCTGTGGGCGGGGTGGGACCCGTCCCGGGAGCCTGGAGTCTTCTCCAGGCCTTGACGTGTGCCTGGCAGCTCTGGGGGGCCCGCAGCCCTTGAGCAGGAGTGAGCAGAGAGGAAGGTGTTGGAGGCGCAGAGCAGCCCGGCCGCACCTCCGGGAGGCCCGAGCCGCCCCACTGCACTGTGTGGGCACCCACGCCCCACGCTGTGTGACAAGGACCTCTGTGGGCGGTACTCAGGGGCCACTGCTGATAAGACAGCAGGGTGAGCAGCCTGGCGGGAGGCTGGAGACCCCAGGGATGGGGCCAGGGTCGGACTGAGCTGACCGAGGCCTGGGCTTCCCTCCAAACCCTCGCAGGACAGAGGCCCTGAGATCCCCACTGCTGAAAGCTATGGAGGGACTCCCGCCTGCCAGCATTTCAGAAGAAACGGGCAGGGGTCTCTCAGCCATAGACCTGCGGGGTCTGCAGAGATTGTGAGGTTCTGCGTGTCCTCTCAGAGTCCACAGACTCATCAGGGGACATAAAGTCAACAGAGAGGGAAATGGTGCCACTGTCCCCAGTGCCCTACTGTGCAATCAGACAGCAGATCCAGCCTTTATCCATTCCACTTTTAATTATACGAATAACACGCTGATTCATTCTCCTTCTAAAAACCACTGTACAGATAAAGCAAACTTCCATGCTTTCCCTGCCTTCCCTGTTAGGACTCTGGGGTGCAACCTTTCAAAGCAACCGTATATTCTTGCAAAGAAACCCACCAGGCCCAGGGGAGGGGGGTCTGAGCAGAGTGTGACACTATCAACTTCCCTGGAAGCACAGTGGGGACAAGGGGAGGAAGGAGGGGTAGGGCTAGAGGAATCTATCTGAGTGGGCCTCCAGGAGGAAAAGGCTGGAGGCAGACACTTAAGAAAGGGTGGGATTCAGATGACCCCAAGGCAAGGGTTCCTGGGACACTGGGCCCATGTGACGTCAGCAGAGAAACAGCTCCATTCATCACATGTAGCCAATTCTTTGGGAATCTCTAAAGCCCTCAAGCCACTAGAACCATGATGATGACGGTGATGATGACAACAATGATGACGATGACTGGCTCTACCAGCTTGGTATTAGTGTCTCCATTCTATAGACTGAGAAACTGTAACCCAGAGAAATTAAACAACTTGCCCAACGTCTCTCGGCTGGGAGCAGCAGAGACGCCATCTGACCTTCGTGCCAAGAACCGAAGTCCTTCCCCGAGACTGAACTGCTTCTGCAGATGATGGTACAGCCCTTGTGCCTACAACAGTGCCTATAGCACAGAGACAAACCTCTGTAGGCTGAGTTCTTGTTTAAAGAACACACACAAAGCTGAGGGAGTGAATTATCGACCTAGTTCATAGCAGCCTTCACATTATTCTGGTGCTTGGGTGTTTTTCTTTAATGCTAAGATCCTACACTTTCTCCCGGGAATTGCCCACAGCTTCGAGCTCCTGCTCCTGGAAAGAGTTAAGGCTTTGGTGGGAGACCCTGCCACCAGGCAAATGAAATCTCCCTGTCCCGTCAGCCCACGAGGACACAGGGCACCACGGCAGCTCGTTTCTGTGAACGGCCTCCTCGTAAACGTCAGTCTCGCCAGGGGTTGCTCAGGGGGCCTTGATTTATTATATAGCTTTTGGACAGTTCCTACAGAAATATTGCCAAACAGTAGAATAATCAACTCTTTCACTCGAGCCCCCTCATGGTTTTTTTTTTTACTTTTTTTAAATGAAAGAATAAAGTACGCAGTGAGACTGAGCTAAATAAATAAAAATGCCACACTTTTCTCCAACAGAACTTTCTGCGTCACTGAGAAATATTTGCAGACCTCAACAATCTTTTATCTTCACAATGACGTTCTAGCCTTCCAAGTTTTGGACATTCTGAGAGCGCCTTTGATTTGAGCCCTCTAATTATCTTATGTGAACAACCGGCTCAGTAAGTAATAATGTCATTAGTGGAAGTGGCATCAAGCAGACATTAGAGACCCCCTTCCTCCTCTCACGGTCCGTCTGCCCTCCTCCAGGGCTATCTAAAATCAACTCCTCCTTTCTGGGGCTCGCACTGAAAGTAGATGTACATGGCAAGGAGTTTCTGTTTTAACATTCATCGCCGCCCACGGCGGTGTGAGGGCTGGGGAGGAGGGCACCAACCATTCTGCTTTCTCCATCCACTCATCCACCCACTCGCCCCTCCACTCACCCATCCACCCACATGCCCCTCCACTCACCCACCCATCTACCCACCCTACACCCACCCCTCCCCTCACCCATCTACCCATGCACCCCTCCACTCACCCACCCATCTACCCACCCTACACTCACCCCTCCCCTCACCCATCTACCCACGCACCCCTCCACTCACCCACCCATCTACCCACCCTACACTCACCCCTCCCCTCACCCATCTACCCACGCACCCCTCCACTCGCTGCACTAGCAATGGAGACTCCAAGATGGACAGGATGTGGTCCATGCCCTCAGGGAGCTCACACAGAGATGCGCTGGGAGGCTCAGGGTGAGGCCACCTCCCCTGGGAATGGTCCTGCTGGCTGTAGACCCCTGACACTTTCCTCTAGCTCAGCAACCTGTTCCTCCACCACAGAACTTCCTCACCTGTTATCACCGCTTTGTTTCTCTGCTGGGCCAACCCATGCATGGGCTCCAGGAGCACGGAACAATTGCTCAATATACACTTATTGACTAAACAAATGAACGTAGGATCCATCTTTATAAATACAGAGAAACAGAGAGGCAGAAATGTCTGTCCACTTGCATGCCTAACGAGCCTCCGCTGGATTACTGGTGGGAGCGGACGCCCAGAATGGTTGAGTTTCAATAGAATGTAGCGGACGGAGAGCCTTAACTCAGGACCCGGGGCCCCCGGAGCCTCTTTACTGAGGTCTGAGATGGGTAGCTGGACCAGGTGCTCTCCAGTTCCTGTGGCTGAGGACGCTGTGGAAACCTAGCTCCACGGCGAGAACTGGCCACCTGAGGCTTCGGGAAAACTGGCCTGCACCAAGAGCCACGGCTGCCGGCCCGCTCCGCGGATGAAAGACTGTGGTCCCTGCCTTGTAACTGATGGGAGGGGGGGGGTTTGAATAGATGCTTTCTAAGGTAGCTCCAACGTCTAAACTTTTATGACTTTAGGGTTGTACCACTGCCTAAGATTATATATATATATATATATATATATATATATATATATATATATATATATATATATATATATATATATTACAGAGACAGAGAGAGAGTCAGAGAGAGAGATAGACAGGGACAGACAGGAACGGAGAGAGATGAGAAGCATCAATCATTAGTTTTTCATTGCGCGTTGCGACACCTTAGTTGTTCATTGATTGCTTTCTCATACGTGTCTTGACCGCGGGCCTTCAGCAGACCGAGTAACCATTTGCTGGAGCCAGTGACCTTGGGTTCAAGCTCGTGGGCTCTTGCTCAAACCAGATGAGCCCGTGCTCAAGCTGGCGACCTTGGGGTTTCGAACCTGGGTCCTCGGCATCCCAGTCCAACGCTCTATCCACTGCGCCACCGCCTGGTCAGGCTAAGATTATATTTTGGTATGGCAAGCACATGTCAAAAAATTTTTTAAAAAGAGCTCTAATTTCCAATGTTTTACCTCATTCATTCATTCATTCATTCATTCACCCACTCAATATTTAATGAGCTCCTATCATGTGCCAGGCACTGTCCTAGAGGTAAACCCGATCAAGCAGTCACCACTATCATGGGACATCCAGTCCAGTGGGGGAGACAGGAGACAGAACACACACGCCCACAACTAGGCAGAAGACGGTCTCAGGTGACGTTCTGGGCGGAGGACATTAACAGCACTGTGTGGAAGACCGCCACCAGAGGGAGAGAATGACTCCTTCCTAGACGCTGGTCGGGAAGGCTTCTCTAAGGAGGTGGTATCTGAGCTGAGACCTATAGACCCCTCGAACAACTGTGGGGAAGAGCATGCCAGCCGGCGGGAACAGCAACTGCAAAAGCTCAGGCTGGAGACAAGCTTGAGGTATTCAAAGAACAAAAAGGTGACCAGTGTAGCTTGTGACCAGGGAGAAAGGAGTGACCCAACACACAGGCGAGGGTCAGGGTATTGCCAAGAGGCCCGTGAAAAGAACTTAGGGGGTCTATGGACTCGGATAGAAAAAAATATCATCTTTCTTTTCACCAATGTCTAACTGAAAATGAGTGTGGCCTTCAGTCACAAATGCCAGCAACCCCCAGTAATGTTAACAGCACCAGGGACCCGTTGACAGCAGAAATCACAGATGCATTCATATCACCATTGTTACAGATATCTGGAAGTATCACGCTCATCACAAATTCAAAATTCCAGTAGCTGTGAGACCAGCTGCCGACCTTATCATTCCAACTATTATTATGAAACAGATATACTTTAATATCATAAACTTCAAAGGTAGCAGTAACTGTATCTAAGAATCCCATATATTTTATTTTAAACATGTAGACGCATTACTCTGAGAAGGGCTTCAGCCAGCGTGAGGGCTTTGGGTGTATTCCGGGAGGGGTGGAGAATGGCTGCCGTGGTTTCAGCAGGGGGTTTGCAGTCTTCCCTTTTCAAAGTCACCCTGACTGCTGGGAGGAGTTGGCGCATGTCCACGCAGGGCAGTGCCGAGGGCAAGAGGGGGTGTGGCTCTCACAGACCACTGTTCTGGGCAATCCAGAGGGGAGGGCGTCCTAGGGTCCTCGTGGGCTCTGCCCTTCCCTGTCTGATCAGGAGCCTTCCCACCCCCCCACCCCACGCTGTCCTCTGGGCCCAAGGGGCCCTTCCACCTTGGCCTACGGCCTGTCCTGGGACATCCTCCCAGAGAGCTTCAGAAAGTGAGCTCAGGAGTCCACAAGACAAACAAATGCAGCATTTGCCACTGTTTGGTTTGTGTCTTGGTCTAGAGAAGCAATAAGATTTTTATTTAAGAAAGCCTTCCAGCAGGACCCCAGCAGAGGCTAGGCAAACACCAGGGCGACGGACTGTAAACAGGCGGGAAGGCCCAGCGCTGGGGCCCGCGGCCGCGGCTTCGCCCGGGGTTTATGGTGGCCTTCCTGTTTTTCCCGGCCTCTCCTCACACTGTGTTCGCACACAGAGTCTTTTCAATGTCCTCTAGGAGAACAGAATTCACGTTCACACGCCAGCACGCACGTGTCTCACACCCTCCCTGGGGAGTGGGCCCCACCAAGAGGCCCATTTGTGGGCCTAGGAGGACCCACGGGGTTGGGGCACATGGCGTGGGGTCCACGGACAGAGAAAAGCGGAGTGAATCCTATGTTCCTGGATCCCTCAAACCAGAGTGATGAGGGCAGGGCCAGGCCACCTGGACGGGGAGGAACATCTACAGCCCTTCTGGGGCAATGCCCAGAAGCCCCATGGGGAGCAGGGCTAGTGAGGCATGCTGACAGTCTGGGGGCACCAAGCCTCCACAGGGCTCGGTCACGTCCGAGTGTCGGAGAGGAGAGGGGAGGGGAGGGAGGGGAGGGGAGGGGAGGAGGAAGGGGCCTGGTCTCTAAATGGGAGAGGCAGCGGGTGGCCCCACGCTGCCCAGAGCTGTGACAGTTCTGGACTGGGAGCTCCACTGGACACGTCCTAGCCCCCCAGCCTCTGCGCACAGCCCCTCACGCCGGAAGGTCTCTTCCTCCTATTTCAAGCTCTCTCTTCCAAAGTTACCCCTCGGGTCAGACCAGTGCTACGAGGCTGCGTGGGAGCCACTCCCTGGGGTCCGCTGAGGACAAGCTGGGCTCAGTGCCCGGTAGCCGGCGACCTTGTGGTCCGGGACCAAGAGGTTGAGCAGAGAACCTGGTTCCCAGGAGACTCTCCCTAACATCCCCTCTCTGAAAGCCACCCATAGTTGTCAGCAGCAAACCCCCCTTCAGCCCAAGACAGGGGTCCACCTCTCTCCCACCTGCCCGTGTGCCTCCAGCATCAAGAGTGAACATGGGCACCAAGCCCCAACTGAGGAGTGGCCCAGCAGAGGGTAAGGCTGCCAGGCTCCCAGGAAGGCAGGGTGCTGGGGCACCAGGTCCCTGGGTCCTTAGGGGGCTCCAGCGAAGCCCTTTCACACATGGCTGCGTTCGACTATGTCCATCATCACGGTGTCAGCCAAGGAAACTGGCTGAGCACGACCCACACAGTATGTCAGGTGACTGGCGAAAAGGCTGCATTTGAACCCCAGTCTGGCTGGACCCCGAGGCCCTGGTCTGTTGGCCAACGCCACTTCGAGCCCCAAGAATGCCATGGGGATTCGGACCTGAGGCTTTAAGGGTCAGAGGGGGCCTGGAGGCTATTCTCCATGCTTTAGCACCCTAGCTCTGCACCTGCTCACATCTGCCTTCCTTTCATTTCATGAACACCAGCCGAGCAAACTCCTCTTCCACGCAGGCGTGTGGGGCGCACAGAGGGAACAGTTGTCACCTGCCGTCACAGGGCCTGTGAAGAATCTGGAGGGTGGGCTGGGCCTGAGGAGGCCTGGGAGGCTGTGTCGGTCCCGCATGGCCTGGGAAAGTGCTGGAGGCCAGGCCACAGAGAAGCCACTTAGAAAAGCTAACTGCCAGCAAGTGGCCACACATTCCCAGACAGTCACAGGGAAGTTCACCCAAAGCCTCGGGCTTAAGTCATAAGAGCATCTGGGCCCACAGACTTCTGAATAATGACCATCCCTTACTCAACAAGAAGCCTTCCCGCAGTGGGGCAGAGGGACACGCCAGGGAGCATGAGGGAGGAGGGCCAGGGCCCCGCCGCTATGGGGACGCGCCATCACACCCTGTCCCAGGGGTCCTTGCCAGTCGGCCGCCTCCTCACACAGCTGTGTCCTCAGTGGGGCTGCGATGGACCTCACCCAGTGTGCTTGGCTGTGCCGGCCCCTTGGGAGACCAGCCCCTCTGCTGTTGGAGGTCCCTGGCCACGTAAGTGCGGGATAGAGAGGACTGGGCTGTGCCCACTGAGCGGGGGTGGCCCCTCAGTGGGCACTGACATTCCCCACAAGATGAAAGGGGCACCCAGATATTCACCTCAGCCTTGCCTCCCGAAGGCAGGAGCCACAGGCCCCAAAGGAAGGGTGGAAAGTTATGAGTAGGGGCTCTGCGCTGGGCCTGGCCCCCTCCACCACCCTTCCACAGGCTGTGTGACTTCAGGCCAGTTACAGGACCCCTCTGTGCCTTGGTTTCCCCATCTGAAAGGCGGAGTGAAATAACAGCACCTGCCTCAAAGGGTAACAGCGCTCATTCTGCCCAGTACCCACCAAACACTCAATAAACAGTGGTCGCACCTTTATGTCCATTAGCAAGGTTGGCAGTCTGGGGCCCTACCAGAAACAACAACGTTCGGTTATACTTGGCGCTCCTTGCCCCGCCCAGCCGCTGCCCAGCTCCCGCCCAGCGTGACACTCACCTATGGTCCTCCGGAGGTCTTCACACTGGCTGATGTGAGGGAACTTCAGGATTTCCTTCCACTTCTTGCTCTTCCCTTTGCGCTTTCCTCCACCCCCTGCAGAGACAGGAAAAGATGTCAGTTGATGTTGGTCTTGTCCAAGGCTCCGGAGCCTGTGTCCCATCTCTAGGAGCCTGTCCCCAGCACCCCGACTGGAGCAGAGCTGCAGGGAGGGGCTCAGGGGCCAGTCAGCGACACACCCCAGGCCCCAGGCACGCACACTCCCTGCCCCACCGGTCTCCATTCCGTGTGTTCTCCCCGCGTGCTCAGACCCCAGCTCCCCACCCCTCCCCTCCCCCACAGCAGCCGGGAGCCCCCCCAGTCATCGTGCAGGTGCTCCCACCAGGTGCCTGGTCCTTTCTCAGCCTCCCCCACTGCTGTCCACCCACTGGTGCTGGTTATCTGACCCCAGGCTAGACCACAGCCTTCCCTTTAGGCTCAGAAAGTCCTAGTGGAATGCACCCACAGCAAGAGGACTGAGGTCCCCTCGTGGCCTCATGTTGTCCTCTTGTTTCCCGTGGAGAGTCACCTTCCCCAAATGGAGGCCAGATGTTGGGAACAAGAACGTCAATTTCCGCTTGTTTTAGAGACCCCTTTCTTCTCCATCCTCACAAACCCCCAGGTATCGGAGGACGCGGTTCTCAAGGCTGGAAGGACTCCGGAAGGCTCTATCATACCTGTGCTGTGTGCACACATGATGAGCGTGCACACGCTAGGGACACGCACACAGTGGGCATGCACAAAATGAGCACACACACTCAATGACTAGGCACACAATGAACATACAACAAACACTCGCAATAAAGGCGCACGTGTAATGAACACACGTGTAATGAGAACACAGTGAAGAGGCACACGTAATGCGAATGTGCAAGGGCCACGTGGAACTGAGTAAGCTGCACACACAGGTGTACCTGCCCCCTCCCCCATCAGGAGACAGAGGGCAGGTGGCAGAGCACGCAGGTATGTGAACAGCGGTGGGCGCTGACTCTGGCCTGGGTATCCCTGAGCCCACCAGCATTTGGGCCTCGGGCCTGGAGGCACCTCTGTGTCCTGTGGCCTGCACCCCACCCCAGCCCAAGTCCTGAGATGCTATCACCTGCTCCACCCTCAGAGTGGCCCTTAGATATCATCTGTCAGTGACTCGCCAAAGGTCACATAACCCTTCAGGTCCTTCAGTGTCCCAGAATACTAGGGGCTTTTTACCCTCCTTCAAGTGACCAGCATCGCGAACGCCTGTGGAGTTTGGGGCCTAGTTAAACAGACACAGGATCCTCGGGCAGGACCATAGCACCCTGGGCTCTCACTGCTCTGGGTGAGTATACAGCCCCCTCATCTCTAACCCTCCCAGAATGAGGCTGGGCAGGGCAAGGACCCCTCTCCCCAATCAGCAGGCCCAGGAACCCCACAGGAGCTGGGCTCTTGGCCGACCCCCACCCAGTGTGCATTCCGAGGCTAGCACAAAGCTGGTCTCAATGAATGGGGATTCCTAACTCATTCAAGCTGTGCTGGAAAAATGAGGCCACACCTCCAGCAAGTGGGTCAGCTGCTGAGGACAGCACAGACCCTCCATCCCAGGGGCCGGGAAGCAGGAGAGAGAGCCGATGGAGAAAGATAGGACACCGGTCCCTTCCTCTGCAATCGGCTTTTCTGGTCTTCAACCTGGCCAACCGCCCCAGACCCCTCGTCTCAAGTCTCCGTGGAAGGCAAAGGCCTCAGACTCCAAAAGGCAGAATGAATGTGGATTGGGCATGTGCCCTGGCCTGGCACATTAAACATTATCTGGTGTAAGTCTCATCAAAATGACTCTTTGGGAAGAAATTACTGGGCCAACATCACAGATGAAGAAACAGATGTCTGAGCTTGCGTAACTCACCAGCTGATGGCCTGTTGGACACCACACCCGCTCTTTGCTCAGCCCGGGCACACATGTGCATATCAGTGCTCACACTGCAGAACCCTCCCACCAGCCCTGCGCTGGGCCCAGCCCTTCACCTGCACCCTCCTGAAGTCCTCACTCTAACTCGATGAGGCAAAACTAGTACCATTCCCATGTGACAGAGAAGGAACCAGACATGGGGGCAGGAACGAGTGGCTACAGCCTCACAACTCACTGATGGCAGAGCCCAGACCCCCGCCTGAGTGGAACTCAGACTCCAGCTCTCACCCTCACCCTTTAGACCACCCCCTCCAGGAGCACTGAAAGCGGGGCCAGTTCTCAGGGATCAGAGAGGAATCTGCTCAGACTCCACAAGGGTCACAGCTCCGGTACGAGAACCTTTCTAGCTGGGGCCCATGCCTGCAAGCTCCGAGAAAAGTCACCAGCCCAGACCCGAGGCTGCAGGCCCACCCGTGGGTTGTTTGTTCGCCTGTCCACTGGACCAATGGTCAAGACCAAAACATTAGCTTTCGCATATAAATCTGTTTCAGACTTAACGCCCATCACTAAGCATCCTATGTGGCATGAACCAGCTGGCGCTGGGCAGCAGCTGGCCCTGTGGACAGGCTCTGTGGCCTTCATTCAGGAGCCTGTCTGGCCTCCTGAGGGGCAGAGGACAGGTTGTGCACCCCTTGGACTCCAGAGAAGACCGCAAAGCCAGGACCGCGGCCTCAGCCGCTTGCAAGCTGCGAGGTCCTGAAGGGCCGTTAGGATCACCCAGTCCACCTCCCTTCCACTCACTGTCCCATTCCCACTCTCGTCACTCTCAGGCCTGGCTGGGATGAAGCACTTTCTGTGTGAGTGGTAAAACAGACACAGCATAAAATTCATCCTCAACCATTTTTAGGTAAGCTGAACTCTGTCCCCAGCAAGCAACTCCCACTTCTCTCCTCCCCTAGCCCCCGGCAACCGCCATTCTTCCTTCTCCCTCCGCGAGTACCGAGTACCGGGCAGAAGGGGAACCACGCACTGTGTCCTGCGGCTGGCTTGTTTCACTCAGCATAATGAAAGTGTTGCTATGGATGGGAGTGCCTGCTCTCCGTGCTTCTGGGTATATCCCTACTGGCGGATGGCCTCTGTCCTTCAGGTTTGTCTGTTCTTCTCTATTTCTTATCATTAGATCTACATGAGACAGATTAACAAAAGAGCCAAATTTAATTGAATATGTACGTCTGGGAGCCCCACATACAGAGAGACTCAAAGGCCCCAATACATCAGAGGTGAAGAGACAGACAGATAAGGTGCACACGACATTCTGAGCTGAGCATGAGATAAGGCACATTGGTGCTTCAGAGCAGAGGAAGGTCATTGGAACACGATTAAGAAGAGCAAATGTACAACAGCCAGGAGTTTGCCGTGCCCTATAGATAGGTCATAAAAAGTTATTTCTAGCAATAACTTTTTTTTTTAAGAATTTTACTTATTGATTTTAGAGAGAGCCGAGAGAGGGAGTAAGGGGGGAAGTGGGAAACATCAACTCGTAGTTACTTCTCATAGGTGCCTTGATCAGGCAAGCCCAGGGTTTCAAACCAGCGACCTCAGCATTCCAGGTCAATGCTTTACCCACTGCGCTACCACAGGTCCGGCTGTAATAACGCTTATTATGGGTAAAGCCCATAACTTAAATTCTTTAAGGGAGGCCCTGGCCGGTTGGCTCAGCGGTAGAGCGTCGGCCTAGCGTGCGGAGGACCCGGGTTCGATTCCCGGCCAGGGCACACAGGAGAAGCGCACATTTGCTTCTCCACCCCTCCGCCGCGCTTTCCTCTCTGTCTCTCTCTTCCCCTCCCGCAGCCGAGGCTCCATTGGAGCAAAGATGGCCCGGGCGCTGGGGATGGCTCTGTGGCCTCTGCCTCAGGCGCTAGAGTGGCTCTGGTCGCAACACGGCGACGCCCAGGATGGGCAGAGCATCGCCCCCTGGTGGGCGTGCCGGGTGGATCCCGGTCGGGCGCATGCGGGAGTCTGTCTGACTGTCTCTCCCTGTTTCCAGCTTCAGAAAGATGAAAAAAAAAAAAAAATTCTTTAAGGGAAGGGAGAGGTAGAAGTTTCTTGTGAGCTTGCTCGGTCTTGATTGCCTTTAGCTCAAAATAATCGCCTACCACAAAGGCACATTTTAGGGTGACACTCTGAACTCCTACACTGGATCTTGTGGTCATTCTATGCTTACCTTTTTGAGGAACCCATGAAGTATTCCTGACAATAGACTCCCAGGCTGTACCCCAACCTTCTATGATCAAAACCCTGGAATGGGCCCTGGCCGGTTGGCTCAGCGGTAGAGCGTCGGCCTGGCGTGTGGGGGACCTGGGTTCTATTCCCGGCCAGGGCACATAGGAGAAGCGCTCATTTGCTTCTCCATACCCCCTCCTTCCTCTCTGTCTCTCTCTTCCCCTCCCGCAGCCAAGGCTCCATTGGAGCAAAGATGGCCCGGGCGCTGGGGATGGCTCCTTGGCCTCTGCCCCAGGCGCTAGAGTGGCTCTGGTCGCGGCAGAGCGACACCCCGGAGGGGCAGAGCATCGCCCCCTGGTGGGCAGAGTGTCATCCCCTGGTGGGCGTGCCGGGTGGATCCCGGTCAGGCGCATGTGGGAGTCCGTCTGACTGTCTCTCCCTGTTTCCAGCTTCAGAAAAATACAAAAAACAAAACAAACAAAAAAAAAAACCCTGGAATGTGACATCTTCAAAGGTTCCCCAGTTAATTCTCAGGTAGCCAGTCATCTTATTTTACACACACACACACACACACACACACACACACACACACGTGTGTGTGTGCATATTTTTTATAAGTTCATTTATTCATTAAGAAGATTAACACAGATTCATTAATGCATTCAACCAGTATGTGTTGAGCATCTACTAAATGCTGAGCACAATGCAGGTGCCAGGGACATGGTGATGGGCAAGATGGACAGGTGTCACCCACTTGGAACCTCCCCCTCTTGGGGACCCAATCTAGCAGGAAAGACAGACATCGAAGGCTTTATTTCAGTGATTCTCAACTACTCTCAACAAGGTGCCCCCTTAAAAGGCCACGGGGGTCCTGCATGGCCTCCCCACTCACAGCTGGCCTCCAGTTCCTCTGTAAGTCCCATGGAATATACCCGGCCCCTCCGTAACTCAGGTGGGCCGGGGCAAGGCTCTGCGTCTTAACAACAAACAAAACCTGCCTCAGAGAGGTCAACACTTCCAGACAAATATTTGGCTCTTAAGTAGGCTGGTAGGTTATTAAACTGCATATTTCACGACAGAAGTGTTGATACTGTTTATTATTTCAGTTGGACTGGATTGCTTCCTAGTATGCTGAGGTGGCCAGGCCCACCATGTGTCTGCAGAAATTCCTTTCCCACCCTGGCCCTGTGGCCCCAGCTGCACAAGCCCACCTCCCCACGTGGGAGGGCTGTCAGGCCCACGGGGGCTAGAGCCATGCCCTCCCACCTGCTCAGGGCCCAGCCAGGCCCCAGCAGCCAGGATGGCCATCACCCGCAGGTCAGCCCACTTTCCTTGGCCAAGCTTGACACCCTGCACCTTCATCATCTCCGCAAGGTCCATTTCCTTCCCTGCAGCTGCTCTTAGGGCCTTTGCACTTGCTCTCAGTGAACTAGGCAGCTGCTCTCCCAGAGCTTGCACGTTCAGACCAGTAGCCCCTGGGTGGTGCCAGGTGTAACCAGAGGCAGCACGAAGGGGACCACGAAAACAACCACCCTTCCTCTAAAACAGTGCAGGGTGCTACTGCTTAGTTAAAGGCACAAGGACACAGGGTGGAGAGTGGCACAGGCCACCGCAGCCCCAGGATTCCGAGGAGGGCCCCTATCTCCTGTCATCTCATGCAATGGCCTGTAGGTCGCAAGAGACCAGAAGGCTTGGAAAGGTCAGCACTGTGTTAACGTTGAGGGAGCAAATCACGTTGCTGGGTGGGTCTTCAGACGACACATGTGGGGAGGTGGGGGAGCCATAAAGCTGCGCTCGGCACACTCTGATCAAGGTCTGGGAGGTTCTCAAGTATCCTAGTGACCGTACGTGGGAAGGCTCGCTCTGTGTTCCCAGCCACAGGAAGCTGATGACTCACCCACTCTCAGCCGGTCGAATGGCAGGTAGGGTTACAATTTTGCCTGTGACGTCTGTGCAGCTAAAGAATCTGTTCAATTCCTTTCTGCCCAGGTGCGCTTTCAAGACTCAGTTTCCACAGCGCTGCCAGCAGGGCTAGTTTCCCAGAAAATCACACCGTGGGGAGGCCGTGGGTGTTCTCAGAGGCCGCGGGCACAGCGGAGGAGGCTGGTTTTGTGGCTGAGGGGTGGCTCCCGTGTCTGCTGCCTCTCCCCCTGCCCTCCCCACCACTGACATTTCTGTCACCACCACCGGGACTCCACCACCTGCCCCACCACCAGAGTGGCGCCTCGCAGCTGAAGCTAATGAGGGAGGCCTGCGACACTCACCAGTTCAAAGTCTCTTGTCATTCAACCCTAAACAAGGCAAGATCCTCATTGTACGGCCCGCGTGGGGTCTGCGTCACTGAGTGATTCAGGCCTTTTCAACAGGGACATGATTCCGGCCAAGTGTACTTGAGGTGACCTCAGCCTGCGGGGGACTTTGTCCAACGCAACGCACTTGGCAACCGCTGTGAAAGGGAGACAGGCCACTTGGGGAGCAGGAGAGAGCTCCAGCCCTCTGTCCTGTTTTCCCATCTGGGGTTCAGGCAGGTTGTGCCAGCTCAGGGCAACAGACCCCCCCCCCCGCCCCCCACACACACACTTTTTCTTCAAAGGACTTTTTCTTGGAGATCCTGGAAGGTGAGATAGAGAATAAGAGAGCCTATTGGGTGGGTGGCATGGGGGGTGGAGCCTGCAAACAGAGCCAGGGGTCTCCTCCTATCTCTGTGGGTCTCACTTTCCGGAAGTAGCCAGCACTTGCTGGGTCTCTGTCTCAGGGCCACCTCCTCTGTGAAGTTTCCTGGGTGTCCCCCGGAATCAAGGTGACTCTTCCATAGTCCGCCCTCCCCAAGCCCTGCTCTCGGGTCCTCAGGTCCTGCCCTGTCCCAAAGTGCTTGAGCTGGGGGTCAGGATCTGGTGGTGCCAGCTCGGGGGCCCCCATGACCACCCTGTGATTGGATATTTAGAAGATGTAACACGAGGGATGGCAAAGCACCCCTGGCCCAGATCGCCTGAGGTGGGGACTGTCCCTCACGCTGGGTCGCCTGAGTCCATGGTTCCTCAGGGCGGGAAGCTTCAGGCTGCCCTCGTCTTTGTGTCCAGCACCTTCCTAGCTGGGCACAGGGCCACAGGGGTGGGTAAGAGAGGGGAGGAGGAGTCTGGGGGGGCACAGAGCCTCTTCCTACCCCAAAGTGCTCTCCACAGCCTGACACCACCACCAGCTTCATCACGCGGTGGGCACTGGTCCTTCTTCCCACTCCTGAGACCAGGGGAAGCAGCCCCCGTCTCCGTCAGTGGCTGACACTCCAGTGCTGGCCCAGCCTGGTCGGGTGCAACCCGCCCCACCTCAGGGAAGCCAGGGGAAGAAGACGGGCTGCCCTGGGAGCCGAACTCAGCTGCTCATCAGAGGCTCCTGTTGTTCCCGGGCCCGGCAGGGGTGGGCAGAGACCGCAGTGGGCAACTGGCAGCAGCCTCAGCACGCCCAGGCCTTGAGGCCGGCTCCACCCAGCAGACCGGACATGGGGGTGCAAAGACAGGCAGTTATCCTGCCCCCAGAACATTTCCCTGGGCTGCAGCTGTCAGCTTCAAGAACCTGAAACCTCCAGAATGTTCTTCAAAGGAGCTGCAGCGTTGAAGTGGTGTGAGGCGTGGGGGCAGCACGGGCCTGCGGGGCCTGTGGCCTGTGGGCAGGTCCCAGCACCTCCGGGCCCCGCCTCAGGGCCACACCGCAGTCGGGCTTCCAGAGCAGAGAAACCTCAGCCACACCAGAAGGATCCCACACCTCAATTAGGAAAACCCAAACCAACACCAGGCCGGTAGCTGGTTGCCACGGGGATGAGGAGACACAGCCCCTCCCCAGCACACCGAGCCTGAGAGAAGGCAGGCCTCTGGTGTGGCTTTGTGGGGGTGGGCGAAGGGGGGGACAATCCCTCCCAGGAAACCCTTGCTGCCAAGGGCAGCAGTATGGCTGGGCCACCTTGACCAAAGGTTGTCGCCCTTGAGTGACAGCTGCAGTTTACCAGGAGTTCTAATATGCACTGCCCTGGGGCCTCTTCACCACAATGTCAGTAGGCATCGCTGCATGTTCTGAGCCCCGTCACACACCCATTGTGTGGCCTTGCTTAGTCACGCAGTGTTTTTTCCTGCAAAGGTGCTGCTACCCAAATTGTACTGCTGGGTAAAGAATTAGAGCCAACTGTGCAGGTACCTAGCATAGAGTAGGAGGCTCACAAAATGTAGCCATTATCACTACTACCACCATCACACACCCCCACTACGACCATCCCTGACACCATCATCACTTAATATCACCATCATCTCACCATGCATCACCATTCCCACCACTGCCACCACCATCACCATCACTACCATCACTACCAACATCATCATCACCAGTATCATCAGCATCACCACCACCATCACCATTGTCACCAACACCACCATCATCAATATCACCACCATCATCACAGGCATCACCACCATCACCAACATCACCATCTTCACCACCATCATCATCACCACCATCACCATCTTCATCACCATCATCATCACCACCATACCACCAACATCACTGGCATCACCATCAACACCACCATCATCACCACAAGCATCAGCATTGTCACCACCAACACCACCATCAACATCACCAGCATCACCATCAATATCACCAGTATCACCAGCATCACCACCAACATCACCATTGTCACGAACACCACCATCATCAATATCACCACCATCATCACAGGCATCACCACCATCACCAACATCACCATCACCATCAATATCACCATCACCACCACCATCAACATCACCAGCATTACCACTATCATTACCATCAAACCAGCATCATCGCCACCACCATCAGCATCACCCCATCAGAACTTTTGTAGATGAGAGAACTGAGGACACAGAGCTGGCAAAGGACGGACAGCAGGTCTCAAGCCTGGCTCCTCTGACTCCAGGTTCAGCAGTTCTCTCCCTCAACACACACGCACGCATTAGTTTCCCATCAGCGTGATGTCAGCACCCTTCCCAGCGTCTGGAGGAACCACAGGGAAGTCATGCAGGAGGCTACATGATTGGGTCCTTGTTCTATGTCTGACCTCACCTGCTACCATCTCACTCACTTTTTGCTCCCTCCACTCCAGCTGCCACTCTCCTCCCAGATCCCCCAAACACCCTGGTCACCCTCCTCCCTGAGGACCTTGGCACCAGCTTGGGAGTTGGCAACATTTTCTATAAAGGGCCAGATGAAGTCCCTGGGTCACAAACAATATGTGAACAAATGAAGGTGGCTATATTTTAATAAAACCTTATTACCAAAGCAGGCAGCAGGCTGTCGGCCCCAGGGATCTGGGCCAGGGCTCACAGTTGGCCCGCGGTTATCTGTTCTCCTTGCCGGAAACTTTTTCTTCCTCTGTGGGAGTCAACATGTCCAGGACCAGCACCTTTAGGCTTTGCACAAATACCGCTTTCTCCATGAAGTGACCCTGACCACCTTTTTTGGCCTAATAAATAATTTGTTGACGTTAAAGCCATAGAACATCAAATCAACTACTTAAACAATTCAGTGGCACTTAGCACATTCACAGTGGGCTCCTACCATCTCTACCTAGGAAGTTCCAAGGCATTTCCATCCCTCCAGAGTAATACTTGCTAATCCCTGTTATTAACGCTACAATATGCATCCGCCCACTGCCCCACCTCTCCTGACCCCTCAGCCTTTTTACTTTTCATTTCTAATTTCTACTGCACCTATTCTCCTGTAACATTCTATAATACATGGCTCATGGACACTGGTCACTGCTCACTGCCCGTTTCCGCGCCTCCTTCCCTAAGAGTATAGGCCTCCCGAGGGCAGGGCTCTTGGTTTTCTTCCCTGTTGTCTCCCAAGCACCCAGCAGAGTGCTTGGCACATAGTAAATGCTCAATAAATTGTTGATGACTAGACAGATAGGCAGATGGAGAGGCAGGACCAGAAGGGAAAGGTGGTTCCTAAATAAATTCTAAAACAAGCAAACAACACATCACACACCATAATCTTTTCTGAGCCTGTTTCTTCCTAAAAATGGGGCCGGAGCTGCCTTCCCCAGGAGCACACGGCCTTTGCAGTGCTTCCCCTCAGGGATGTCTCCTCCCATCTCGCTGTGGGTTATCCCAACCCTGGACCAAGGGCCCCTTCTCCAGGACAGCATGGAGAAAGCTCTCCTCAGGTGGGCAGGGTTGGGCTTCTGACTCCTCTGTCCATGAGCTGAGCGACCATTGGCCACCTCCCCAACCTCTCTGAACCTTGATTACCTAACTGCTATAAGAACCAAATGCCCTGCCTGACCAGGTGGTGGTGCAGTGGATAGAGCGTCAGACTGGGATGTGGAGGATCCAGGTTTGAAACCCCGAGGTCACTGCCTTGAGCATGGGCTCATCCGGCTTGAGTGTGGGCTCACCAGCTTGAGCGTGGGATCATAGACATGACCCCGTGGTTGCTGGCTTAAGCCCAAAGGTCACTGGCTTGAAGCCCAAGGTCGCTGGCTTGAGCCCAAGGTCGCTGGCTTGAGTAAGGGGTCACTCGTCTGCTATAGCCCCACCACCAGTCAAGGCACATATGAGAAAGCAGTCAGTGAACCACAAAAGAATTGATACTTCTCATCTCTCTCCATTCCTGTCTGTCCCTGTCTGTCCCTCTCTCTGACTCTCTGTCTCTGTCACTCACACACACACACACACACACACACACACACACACACACACAAAAGGAACCAAATGCCCTTAGTAATAGTCACACAGAGCTCACTTCAAGCCCCAGCACTGCGCGGCCAGGAACTGGGCGGGCGCGAAGCTGACACGCATGTCATCCTCTAGCCCCCCACCTGGTCCCCCAGCCCCTCCCTGTGGCTCCCTCTCTCCTCCATTCCCCCGTGTCTCTTAGGAGTTTAAAGAACATTTCCTTCACGAGAAAGCAGACCCCTGTTCTCCTCTTGCAAACACTAATGACCTTCTTAAAAATGTCCTTTCTAAGGAAAATCATTTTTCAAATGTATTTTTGGGCTTTACTACGCTTTGCCCACACCGGTTTTCACAGTTGAGAAAGTCTGGCCACAAAAATTAACTTTTCACTGCAAAAGTAATGTCCTTCTCTCGGCAAAGCCCAAATTTGGTCACTTTTGTCTCCGCCGTGTTTTCTCTGGGTTAAAAAAGAAGGGAAAATGGGGAGGGGTAAAAGGGAGGTGAGTCGACCCCTGAGAAAAGCCACTGGCAGTTGTAACAGACCCTGCAGCACAACTGTGGCTGTTTTGTTGGAGAAATAAACAGGACTATTTGCTCATGAAAAAAAAATGCCCCAATTTTTCATAGGATATTCATAAAAATATTTGCATTTCCCTGTGAGTAATAATTACTTCTGCTGTCCTCAGAATTTTTGCATCACCTACTTAAAAGAAGCTGAACAGACTCTTTTGAAATCCTTCCCAGTCAAAGCCGCCCAGGGACCTGGGATGTTCTGCTGGTGACATGACTTGTGCTCACAGAGGAATGCGGCGGTCTGAGGCGCAGGGCGGTCAGGGAGAGCCAGGCCCGGCCGGCGCACTTCAGCTCCCTTGTCCTGCAGTCAGACACAACAGCCAAGTGCATTTATTTGCAAGTGAAGCCACACGCCCAGAGAGGCCAAGTATCTGGCCCAGGGTCACACAGCCACGAAGAGGCTAAGCTGGGATTTGAACCTAAGAATAGTTGATTCTTAACTCTCATCAACGAGCCTGACATGGAGTTGGCTCAAGGGACGGACGAGAACGGGGCCCTGACAAAGTTCTCCCAAAGTTTGAAGCCATGGAAGCCCAAAGCCAGCACAACACAGAGGCACCTATGGAGAAGTGAGGTCTCCCAAACCGGGGTCCAAGGGAGAGTTCTTGATTGCCACCTACCTTCACCCAAAACACACTTCTCCCCTCTCAGTAAGTGGCGCTAGCACTCACCCAACCACATGGCCAAAACCTGAGCTGTCATCCTGATGCTGTCCTTCCCAGGGTCTCTGTGCAAACAGCCAGCAAGATGGCCCCAGCTGACTCTGGCCTCCTCGTAGTGACAGCCTGTGTAGTCCCCTCCCACACGGAACCTGTGTAGCCAGCGGGCTGTGCAGAAATGATGAAGTTTGACTCCAAGGCTAGGTGACCAAAGGCCCTGCTCTGTCTTGGGTCACTTGCTCTGAAGGAAGCCAGCTGCCATGCTGGGAGGACACTCAAGCAGCCCTACAGAGGGGCCTGCGTGGGCATCAGCGGAGACCTGCTGCAAACAGCCAGCATTAATTTGCCAGCCCTGGGAGGGAGCTGCCCTGGAAATAGATCCTTCCGCCCCACTCAGGCCTTCGGATGATGGCAGCTCCCGCCAACATCGTGACAGCAACCGCATGACAGACCCTGAGCCAGGACCACCCGGCTAGGCCACTCCTGAACTCCTGAGCCACAAAGTCCATGAGGTAACAAATGCTTATTCTTGTCCTAAGCTGCTGAGTTTAGAGTAATTCGTTACACAGCAACAGCTAACTAATGCAGTCTTCCACCTGCAACATCCACCAGGTCCTCCAGATGCTATTTCCAAATGACATACTCACACTGCCACCTCCCTTCCCCTCCACAGCCGCTGTCTTGGTTCAGGCCACCATCACATTTCCCAGGACGATCACAGCAGCCTCCTGACTGGCCTCCTTGCCTCCATCTGTTCCTATGCAACTGTCCATTGCAGCCTGTGGCATTCCATAAAAGCAAACCATTTCTAGTCTCTCCAAGGGTTCCCATTGGCCCTCGGGACAAAGCCTGGGCTCTTCGCCACGACCTACCAGGCCCTGTAGGCCGCTGCCCACCTGCCTCCCTCCCTGACCTCTCTCCTGGTTCACTCTCCGCACCAGCCGCACCGGGCTGCCTTTTGCTCCCCAGATACACCAGTTCTGCCCCATTCTGGGCCTGTGAATTGGCTGTTTCTGCCTGAAACGTGCTTCCCATGACTCTTCTTCTGTTTCCCAGCTGAGGAGTTACCTCCTCAGAGAGGCCTTCCCTGATTACCTTGTCTAGTGGCTACGCTCCATCATTTCATCTTGTTTATTCTCTGTATAAACTGTAACGACAGAAATTACTTTATTCATTCATTGTTTAAGCTTCTATACGATCTATCATCCTACTCCTCTCCACCACTTGGAAGGTTACTGCCTGAATGCCGGCACCATGACTGCACTGGTACTTGGCACCAAGCAGGTATGCAATAAAATGTTGGTAAATGAATGAATGAGAGTTTAATTAACACCCCCCATCTTAATGTGACCCCAGAAAAATCTCCTATCATTTCAGAGCTCACACTTTCCATTGAGGAACCCCTTAACTAACTTCCTGTGTGATTCTGGGAGTCCCTTCTCCTCTCAGGGCCTCAGTTTCCCCAGGTGAGAAGCTGGGCTGATGAGTTCCCAGGTTCGGTGGGTCCTTGTGATGGGCCCATGGGCAGTTTAGCCATATTCTGAGGAAGGTAAAAAAACCCGCTCTTTGCGTCTCTGGATGGAACAGAGGGCTTCACTCCAGGTTCTTCAGAGCTGGCATTTTGTCCTTAAAGACCAGCTCGATCTCCAACTCACAGCTCTGTGGGAAGAACTGCTTTTTCTCAGGCTGTTTAAATCCCCGACCCAGTAAAGCCCTTGGATTACTTCTACCACGAGCACCTCTGGTCCCTGACAATAGAAAGGACACCTGTGTTCTCAGCAAGGCCCCAAGGGGCAGCCCACCCCCTGCTATCTCAGACATGGCCGTGACCATGCCTGTTCGGGCCACAGAGAGGTGCTAGGCACACCGTGCAGACCCACCACAGGTGGTCGTTCACAGGGGACCAACGATGGTAGAGTGTCCACGGGGGACTTACAGAGTCAGGGCCGACCCTGGGGACCCAGGGCCCCCAGGACCTCTCACCCTCTGTACGCCCTCCTAATTCCCATTACACAGCACAGGAACGGGCAAGGCAGTCGGGCGTACACAGCCTCTCTCTAAGATGCATCTTCAACTGTAAAACAGCCAAGGAAGGCTCTGTTTGGCAGCTGCGATTTCCACTCCTTGGAATTCAGAATCAGGTCTGAACCCAGAAAGGAGAGCTGGCCCAAGGGGGACCGGGGCCGAGAACACAGTTGTGGTCGCTTCCTGTTGATGCTATAACAAATCACACCCATTTAATGCTCAGAATAACATGACTTCACTATCTCGGCGTCCTGGAAGGAAGAAGCCTGGACTCGGACTCGCTGGGCTGTAATCAAGGTGTGGGCAGGGCTGGGTCCCTCTGCAGGCTCCCGGGGGAACTGCTCACCGGCTGTTCCCAGTGTCCGCAGGTTGCACATCCCTGGGCTAGTGACTCGTCCCCTCTGTCTTCAAAGCCAGCAGTCACTGGCCCAGGCTCCCTCCAGGTGCGCCACTCGCCTCCGTGTCTGCCGTCCAATCTCCCTCTGCCGTGCTCTTACAAGGACCTATGGTTATAGCGGGCCCAACTGGAACATCTGGATCCCCTCCCCATCTCAAGACCCTGCACTGAGTCACATCTGAAGAGCCCCTTTATACCACGCAGGTAACATGTGCCCAAGTTGTAGGGATTTGGATGTCAATGTCTTTGGGGGCGGTGTTATTCAGCCTACCACAAGGGTGATCAAGACCACACATCCCAGGGACATATCCCAGTCGTGTCACTGACTAGCTTCAGCTGACCCATTGGCAACCTCACAGACGTAGGAGTCATGAGCTAATGCACATGGAGCAGCTAGCACACTGAAGAGAGCTCAGAGCAGTAGGGACGTCATTATCCTCTCCGCTCTGTCAGAGTCACTGGTGTCACCCAGTTCTGTCCCTCACTGAACCGTGTCTCCTGTGACCTCTGCTGGGGACACAGAGGCCCCACGAGGAGAATGAGTCACACAGCATTTTTCACGTAGTCCCCAGCCCCCTCTAACCAGCCCCAGTCTCGGGGATCTGACGGGCCCAGCGTGCTGCTCTGCATCCAGTAGATGCTGGAGGTCAGTGCAGCCAGCAAGTCACACGGGGGAGGGGGGTGAGTGCAGAACGCCCGCAGGAAGCACCTGCAGGTGCAGCCGCCCCTGGCCAGCATCTCACCCCCGCGTTCCCACCCCTCCCACCAGGCTCGGGGGGCCAGAGTCAGACACTACGCATCTCTCCCCAGGAGAGGTCAGCAGAACTAATCTTGGCTAGGGACACAGAGACCGATGTTCAGGGTCAAGAGCAAGTGCTCTGGTCTGCAAACAGAAGCCAGGCCCCTCGCTTCCGAGTGACCTCAAGTAAGACACCTCTCCTCTTCGGGCCTCCATTTTCACATTAGAAATGTGAGTTCCTGGGCCAGATCAGTGGCTCCCAACCTGCAGTCCATGCTCCCAGGTTCAGGAGCCCCTGACCAAGTTTCAGGGAGTTACTGAAAGAGTCGCACATGGACACAGCTGAAACACATGCCCGGCCTGCTGGTCCGGGCGTCCAAGTTCATCGGAGTGTGCGGCTGAGGCTAAGCAGGCCCACTCAGGGGTGTCTGGGATTAACAGAGTGGGGGAAACAGTGACTCGTCTCACAAAGGTGGCCTGTTCAGCGGGCAAATTCCTCCACAAGGGGACAGGAATCTCCATGGCTCTTTGGCAAAGCTCAGCTAGGCTCTGAAGCTTCTAGCCAAAGAAGGCTGACTCACCCTGAACATTCTTGCCTCCCACAAATCCGGTCTAGGCAGGCATTGCCCCCGGCAGTTCAATCTCCCCTGCCATCACACTATCCTTCAGCTGACACCCAGGATGCCTAGAAGGCCGTCCCAAACTCAGTAAAGGGCATTTCCCATAGTTTCAGAGGTAGCTGAGAGCAGGCTTTCAAACAGAGAGGTGCCCAAAGTGGGGTGGCCTCCAGCGCAAAAGCCAGGCCTTCACTTACTTTCTCGCTGAAAAAGTTATTTCCTGCTCCAGGACCTTTGCATATGCCATCCCCTCTGCCAGATACACACTTCTGGCATTATTTTTAAAATAAAATATTTCAAGCTTAAAGAGAATAAAAATTTAAAAAGCAAATATATACCTGCCGGTTTTGTGAAAATATTTCATTCATCCTCTTTCTGTTAAAAGGCACGTAGGGCCCTGGCCAGTTGGCTCAGCGGTAGAGCGTCGGCCTAGCGTGCGGAGGACCCGGGTTCGATTCCCGGCCAGGGCACACAGGAGAAGCGCCCATTTGCTTCTTCACCCCTCCGCCGCGCTCTCCTCTCTGTCTCTCTCTTCCCCTCCCGCAGCCAAGGCTCCATTGGAGCAAAGATGGCCCGGGCGCTGGGGATGGCTCTGTGGCCTCTGCCCCAGGCGCTAGAGTGGCTCTGGTCGCAACATGGCGACGCCCAGGATGGGCAGAGCATCGCCCCATGGTGGGCGTGCCGGGTGGATCCCGGTCGGGCGCATGCGGGAGTCTGTCTGACTGTCTCTCCCTGTTTCCAGCTTCAGAAAAATGAGAAAAAAAAAAAAAAAAGGCACATAGGTTACTGTTTCCAGATTTTTACTATCACAGACAAACTGCTCTGAATATTCTGACACACATCCCCCCCACTTCTGGCTGAGACTTCAGGTCTCTCTCAGTCAGTGTGACCTCATTCCCTGGACCCCTCTCCGTCCATCCGAGAGCTGTGTCTCCACGTCTCTCTTTCACTGCTCTCCAGCCTCTCCTTCAAAGCACATCTCATAACT
The DNA here is from genome assembly GCF_036850765.1 of Saccopteryx bilineata. Taxonomy (NCBI): domain Eukaryota; kingdom Metazoa; phylum Chordata; class Mammalia; order Chiroptera; family Emballonuridae; genus Saccopteryx; species Saccopteryx bilineata. The sequence continues at coordinate 104,453,932 of NC_089496.1, read as the reverse complement.
TGACTGAATTCTCCTCTAAGACAAGAGAAACCACATCCCTTTTGCTCATCTGTGCGTAGTGACAAGTGCCCAGGACACTGCCTGGCACACAGCAGACCTCAGTATCTATAAATGAATGAGTGAACAGAAGCACCACCCCAGAAACTTGCTATCTATGCTCCCTTCCACCCAGGACTCAGAACCTGGCACATCAGAGCCTTGGGAGCTAAAAGGTCAGAGGTTCGAGGCCAAGTCCTCAGTGCCAAGCATAAGACACAGTTCAGACCTTCATCCGGGCTCTCCCAGGGCTCCCAGCAGACAGATCCCAGCTCCACCACAACAGGCTTAGAGAACACACTTCCCACCGCCATACCCAGCTGTAAGAAGCAGGTGCTCTAGGAACCTAGAGACCTGGGCCAGGGCTGCACCTCATCCTTCACATCTGGGAGCAGCTGGAGTGCGCCAGTCCCTACCTGCTGGCCACATCTGCCCTTGGGGTCAGACCAAGGAGCAGAGCCAGCAATGGGCCTACACTTGCTATCAATCACTTAGGATCTGCTTCCAATGCTTCAAGACAGGGGTCAGGAACCTATGGCTCGCGGGCCAGATGTGGCTCTTTTGATGGCTGCATCTGGCTTGCAAACAAATCTTTAATAAAAAAATAATAACGTTAAAAATATAAAACATTCTCATGTATTACAATCCATTCATTTCCTACTGCTCATGTTCATGGTTGCAGGTGGCTGGAGACAATCACAGCTGTCCTCTGGGACAACACCAAATTTTTATTGGATAATGCCTAACGTACACGGGTCGTTGTGAGGTCAGAAAGTAAACTTCCCTCCTTTTAATCAAGTAGTCAGCTAGCTAATTGCAGAAACCCTTTTGACGAAGAAGATGGCTAAAAGAAAAAAGATGAGGAGTATCGTACTTTTCAGCAGGAATGGACAGAGGAATTCGCCTTTGTGGAGAGAGCAGGTTCTGCAGTGTGTCTAATATGCAATAATAAAATTGCATCAATGAAATGGTCAAATATAAAGCGGCACTTCGACACACGCCATACTACATTTGCATCAAAATATCCAGTGGGGGACAGCAGGAAGAAAGCATGTCAAGAGGTACTGTGCAGAGTGCAAGCTAGTCAGCAACAACTCCGCGTTTGGACCCAACAAGGTGACTGGAATTCAGCTAGCTTTGCTGGTTCTTTAGCAATTGTGAGAAATGGAAAGCCATTCACAGATGGGGAGTATGCCAAAACATTCATGCTTGATGTTGCCAATGAACTTTTTGACGAATTTCCAGATAAAGACAAGATAGTCAAACGAATAAAAGACATGCCTCTGTCGGCAAGAACTGTTCATGATCATACCATCATGATGGCAAATCAAATTGAGGCAACACAAGTGAAGGACATAAATGCAGCACCATTCTTTTCTCTCGCTTTGGATGAGTCAACAGACATAAGCCATTCATCCCAGTTCAGCGTGATTGCAAGGTATACTGTCGGTGACATACTATGTGAGGAAAGTCTTGCTGTTTTGCCTATGAAAGAGACAACAAGAGGGGAGGATTTATTCAAGTCTTTCACTGAGTTCGCCAAAGAAAAAAATCTACCGATGGATAAACTTATTTCGGTGTGTACTGATGGTGCTCTGTGCATGATGGGGAAAAACAGAGGATTCATAGCACTTCTTTGTGAACATAAAAAGAGACCCATGATAAGTTTTCACTGCATCCTACATCAGGAGGCACTTTGTGCTCAGATGTGTGGTGAGCAGCTTGGTGAGGTGATGTCGCTGGTCATTCGGGTGGTCAACTTTATTGTTGCCTGAGCTTTAAAGCTTTATTTTTATTTTTATTTTTTTGTATTTTTCCGAAGTTGGAAACGGGGAGGCAGTCAGACAGACTCCTGCATGCGCCCGACTGGGATCCACCTGGCATGCCCACCAGGGGGCGATGCTTTGCCCATCTGGGGCGTTGCTCTGTTGCAACCAGAGCCATTCTAGTGCCTGAGGCGGAGGCCATAGAGCCATCCTCAGCGCCCGGGCCAACTTTGCTCCAATGGAGCCTCGGCTGTGGGAGGAGAAGAGAGAGACAGAGAGGAAGGAGAGGGGGAGGAGTGGAGAAACAGATGGGCGCTTTTCTGTGTGCCCTGGCCGGGAATCGAACCCAGGACTCCTGCACGCCAGGCCAACGCTCACCACTGAGCCAACCGGCCAGGGCCTTTGTTGCCTGAGCTTTAAATGATCACTAGTTTAAAACACTGCTGGATGGAGTTGGGAATAATTATCCTGGTCTGCTTCTGCACAGCAATGTGCGTTGGTTGTCAAGAGGGAAGGCGCTCAGCTGTTTCGTGGCTTGTCTGAGTGAAATCCGGACTTTTCTTGAAATGAAAACCGCTGAGCATCCAAATTAGCTAACACTGAGTGGCTCCTGAAGTTCTACTATCTTGTGGACATGACTGAACATCTGAACCAGCTCAACGTGAAAATGCAAGGCATTGGAAATTCAGTCTTATCCCTTCAACAAGCAGTGTTTGCATTTGAAAACAAGCTGGAACTCTTCATTGCTGACATTGAAACAGGTTGTTTATTACACTTTGAAAAACTGAGAGAGTTTAAAGATGCATGCACAGCACTGACCCTGCTCAACATCTTGATCTCCAGCAGCTAGCAGGCTTCACATCTAATCTCCTGCAGTCATTCAAAGCGTGCTTTGGAGAATTTCGCAAGCACACTCGTCTTTTTAAGTTCATCACCCATCCACACAAGTGTGCAGTGGACAGCGCTGACCTGAGTTACATCCCCAGTGTCTCCGTCAGAGATTTTGAACTACAAGCTGCTGATCTGAAGGCCTCAGACATGTGGGTGAATAAGTTCTAGTCACTGAATAAAGATTTGGAAAGACTTGCATGACAGCAAGCAGAGTTGGCAAGCAAAGACAAGTGGGGAGAAATGAAAAAACTTCAACCCAAAGACCAGCTGATTTTCAAAACTTAGAACGCGCTTCCCATCACATACCACACACTGCAGCATGTGAGTATTGCTGTACTGACAATGTTTGGCTCTACGTATGCATGTGAGCAGTCTTTCTCACAGCTAAAGAACGTTAAGACCAACCTATGATCACGTTTAATAGATGGAAGTCTCAACACCTGCATGAAGCTTAACCTCACCATGTATCAACCAGACTACAAAGCCATCAGTAAAATCATGCAGCACCAGAAGTTGCATTAATGGTAAGAAGTACTTTATTCATCATTGGTTAGCAACAGCATAACAACGTTATTAAAAAGAATTCAGAGACTTAGTGTACTTTAAAAGTGTTGGTCTTACATAAAATGCATACATTTATTTGTATTTAGTGTTAAACATACTGTATGGCTCTCATGGAATTACATTTTAAAATATGTGGCATTCATGGCTCTCTCAGCCAAAAAGGTTCCCGACCCCTGCTTCAAGAGAATGCACTGGGTATGGAATACTGGGGGAAGGCCAAGCAAATAATCATAACACATGCTAGCTGCTGTTATGCGTGATACTCTTTATAGGCTGACCTCTCTCAACCCTCCCCTCAACTTGACAAAAAAGCCCTGCTCTGATAGATGAGGACACGGAGGAATGGTGGGTCATCCTCTCCTTTCTTTGGGATGTGCCAGGGCAGTAACCAAGCAGGCTTAGGGCCCAGCCAATGATGAAGACAGAGGGACAGACAGACACACGTGGATGGATCGTGATGCAGTAAATTAAGATATTCTAAAAAGACAAGCAGCATCAAGGCTATTTGCCAGTGCATCGCAGCCCCAGCTGCTGCGGAACTTCCGGGCCCTGTGTCAGAAGTCCACCCTCCAGGTACCCAGCGCAGAACCAGGTTCAAGTGCTGCTTATCAACCCTTTCTAGCTGTGTGGCTTTAGCAAGCTGCTTCCCTTCCTGGCCTCTGTTTTTCTTCTCTGTGAAATGGGCTAATTCTTGCTGCGTTGGGAGGACCAGCTGAGGAAATGGATGGGAAGCCGTTCCGCACTATGTGAATCCTGGGAGCTCCCAAGCTGCCGAGGGCAGAGGAGCTCCAAAATGCCAAACTGGTCCTGAACCTGCCCACCCCCTTCAAGGCCCAGGACACTGAACCCTGGAGAGGGAGGTGGAAGCATCCACCAGCCTTCCCCCCACACACAACTGGCCTCTTTCTGAACGCAAAGGATGCTGAAGGACACCCAAGCACCCGCCCTGATACCACTGAGGGCACAGGCTGTAACAACGGAGAGAAGAGGCACCCCGGGGACTCAGAGTGGGCACAGACACAGCCACCACACCTGCCCTCCTTCCTGTGCCCTGCCCTGGGGCTCCTCAGTCTGAACGGAAGTCAGCCCTCCCGCCTTTGCGTACTCCACCCTTCCGACACATCTGCTTCCTCGGGGCACAGTGACATTAATTTTTATTTACTCACATCCAACTCAAAACAGCCTGGAGCAGGGCTTAGTTGTGGCCTGGCCCAAACCCCCAGAAATCAGGGCCTGCCCCTGAGAGACAGAGGGAGCATCTTCAGCACAAGTACACTTATGCACACACATGGACACACACACATGCACGCACACAGTACCTGAGTCTTCTGTATAATCCTGACACTAACCTATGAGGTTTGACTCCCCATGCCCATTTCACAGGTGAGGAAACTGAGGCTCAGAGGCTTGCCTCATTTGGGAACATGAGAATGAGAGAGTCAGGATTCCAACCAGGTCACTCAGCCTTTCAAAAACAAACACCTTCGGTGGAGGCAGTGCTCTCTGATAGGAATCTAAAGCAAGCCACAGGGGCCACTTAGAGCTGGCTGGTCGCTACACTAAAAGAGGAAAAAAAATGCATGAAATTAATTTTAATAACGTATTTTATTTGACTCAAGGTATCTGAAATATTATCATGGCAATATGTACTCAGTATAAAAAGATATTAATGAGACATTGGACACTTTTTCATACCAAGTCTTTGACACCAGTGTAAAGGCTACACTATAGTGCATCTCGGTTCAGACATGCCGCCTGTCATGGGCTCTGTGCCCACATGTGGTGAGTGGCTACTGGCTTGGACAGCACCAGTCCAAAGCAAGAGAAAAGCACTGAAGACCAGGGACAACTCACTCACTCATCATGTCAGTCCGTCCTTCGGTCACTCACCCCACCCACCCCCGCCCTGCCCCAGCCAGTGTCTCTGTGCATCTGCCATGGGGGGCAGGGTGCAAGGGGCGGGGATACCTCTGAATGAGGCAGCAGCAAGCCCTCCTTACGGAGTGAGGGGGCGGGAGACACCGCAGAGGCAGCAGCGAGGAGACCGAGGAAGCCACACTCCACTGGCTCAGTCCCAGACTCTCAGGCCCTGCGCCTTTAAGGACACAGCTGATCATCAGTCAGGACCGGGAACTAGAACTGAGGTCTGGAAGACTGGACATATCATACCCTCTTCTGGATATCAGAGCAACAATCACCCCCGATCCCTGATAAAGAGAAGTGGGCAGATAATCTCCTGGTATGATTTTCATCCTCAGACCCTGAGGGAGTCCTCTGGATTCGTCCAAATCTGATGAAAGAGCTTCACTCCCCTCCCCTCCACTCCCCCCTGGCGGGAGCAGCGGATGGCAGATCAGGCAGAACTTGGTCAGGTGTGACCTGCAGGTGCCAGAGCACGAGGCGGGCAGGGCCCAGGCAGCTGTGTGGCCGCCCAACAAGGCAGGCTGGCAGAGCCTCCTCCCTCCATGCTCACCCCTCCCCCGAGCCCCCTCCACCCAGCAGCAGAGTTATCCAGACCCAAACAAAATCACGGAATGCTCTCAGAGTCCTTCCCGCCCCAGGCCCACACCCCTCCAGGCAGTGTCCTCCTCCCATTCTCGTTCCCACTGGACTTCCAGCTCACTCCCTTCTCCAGGCCCCTGCCCTACTGTGCCCACAGCCAGGCCAGTCCCTTGCTGGCTTCCTTCTGGTGCCTCCGTCTGCAGTCACATGCCCCCCAGGAGGCTCCCTGGGCCCCTCTCTGAAGTGGCTGCATCACCTGCAGAGTCTGTCGGTCCTCTAATCCTGCCTGATCTCACTGAAACCAAGGTCCTCTAATCCTGCCTGATCTCACTGAAACCAAGGTCCTCTAATCCTGCCTGATCTCATTGAAACCAAGGTCCTCTAATCCTGCCTGATCTCACGGGTCCCACTGTGCTCATCACTATCAGGAAGCATCACTGTCTTTGTATACATAGGGTGTTTATTTCTATACGACATAATCGTCTTTGCCTCCTTGCTTACTACTGGCCTATCACCCTGACCCGAGGGCAAGAAAAGCATCTGCCTTGGTCACCACTCACCCTCAGGGTCCAGACAGTTACGGACACACAGTCCTCCACAAATAAATGCATGTGACCATCCTCCTACTGGCTAAGCAACCTTGGGAGGGTCACACACCCCACTGAGCCTTGAGTTCTGCTGCGCAATGACACATGGCATCTCTGATTCTGAGGGGGTGTGACAGAGGGATGGGGGGAGGAAGGGAGCAGATGCTGTCACTACCGGAACAACCTTTGCCCCAGTGACAGCGTCCACAAGCAGTGGTGCGTTGGGATCCCCGGTGGTAGATGGTTCCTCCCGAGGCCCCTGGCAGAGGCCCCAGGGAACCCCAGACCTCTGGCTGGAAAGAGCCCGATGGGCCCAGCCCTCTCCTCGGGCTCCCAGGCTCTGCTGCCTCTGCTCAGACACCTGGACAGTCCTGCTTTCTGGCCCCAAGAACTATTTACATTTTGATTAAGTCTGGTTTTAAACCACCAGGTAGTCTGGCCTGAGGCCGGTCCACCCCAGCCAGCCCAGCTGTAATAACAAAGTGCACTGGGGGGCAGGCAACAAGTGTGGGACCCAGGGAGGAATTCGCCGCATTTCCAGTGCTCCCCCAACGCCACGCTCTGCCTTAAGCCACCTGCTATGAAAAAGAACAACCCGCTCTTGTGAACAGAAGTGGTGAGCGCTTCGCTGAGCCCCGGAGTTCAGCCTTGGAAATAAACGTGCAGGGCATGGAAGGAGCACGGGCACCCGGACCAAGCCTGGCTGCGAGGACAGTGGCTGCGGCCTCCCTCCTGCCAGGCGCTGTCCCACCCAGGAAGCAGGAAGGGAGTCTTCCGAATTGGGTGGCTTTGCACCAGGTCAGTTTTATCCTGTTGGACGTATTCTGAGGACTCCCACTAACGCCCTACGACTGGGAGACTGCGGGAGTCGGGGAGGGAGCCCGTTACTTACTTCACTACCCTCAAGTCTGCCTGGAAGTGTGATTCTGGAAGCAGCAAATGACACCCGAAAGGAATGTGGACTCCTGAATTCAAAATTCAGTAGACCCCCTTATCCGCTGTTTCCATTACCCTTGGTCAACCACGGTTTAAAAATATTAAGTGGAAAATTCCAGAAATAAACAACTCATAAGTTTTAAATTATGCCCTGTTCTGAGTAGCATGATGAAATTTCACAATGTCCCGCTCTGTCCCGCCCAGGGTGTGAATCGCCCCTTTGTCCAGCGTGTCCGCACTGTATACCTACGGGCCCTATTAGTCACTTAGTAGCCTTCTCAGTTATCAGATCGACCATCCTGGTATCACAGTGCTTGTTTTCAAGTCTCCCTTATTTTGCTTAACAGTGACCTCAAAATGCAAGAATGATGATTTTGACCATTCAGATATGCCAAAGAGAAGCCATAAACTTTATCATAGGTGTGTGCGTATAGGGAAAATGTAGAGTGTACAGGGTTTAGTTGGAGCTGCAATGGTAAAAAGATTTTGTCAAGCTTGTGAGCTCCTAAGTGATGGCAGCGGCTGCTGGAGCTGTGGGACTCAAGACAGGGTGCAGGCTCAGCGGTCACGAGTGCCATAATTGATTAGCAATGCCTGCCACTGGCACAGGCAGAGGAAATAATGCTATGCATGCTCCATGTTTGCGGTCTAGGGCTTAGCTAAAAAGCAAAACCTGCACTGAATACTCAGAAAACCCAGGATTCAACTGGTAAGAGAACGGTCACAGCAACTCAAAAAGAGAGCCAGGGGACTTGGAGGACCAAAGAGCAAGCCACTGGCACTTTCTAGGGCAAAGGGGCAAATCACTCCCAGAAAGATAAGTCACTTCCTCAGCAGCTGTCAGATGGGACATGTCCCAGAGATACTCCCCATCCGGGCTGTCATTCAACCCACAATCCACTCCCAGTTCCTCAGAGAAACCAATTCCAGGCTTCTGGAGGAGATGGGAGGTTGTTTGACCTTCAGGGCCCCGAAATAAATACCCAGAGTTATAAACAGTTTGCTGCTACAATAGGGACGTGGTGGCGCAGTTGGGTGTCCCTGATGCCAGACATCCCATTTAAAGGCCTGGGAAAAGAGCAGCTGGGGGCAGACTGTTCCACAGACAGAGGCCACCAGTCTGGGCTGGGCAGGAGGAAAGAACGGGCCTGCCTGGCAGAGCGCCGCTGGCACTTCTTTGGGACAAAGTGGTCCCCTCTGCCTGTGTTTTCATCTCAACAGGGGCCGAGGAGAGGGCTCCCAGCATGACTGTCTGAGGCAGTCTTCCCAGGAAAGCCACGCCCGTGGAAGTTTCTAGCTGGTTCCCAGTCTGAGTCACAGCTCACTAAGGAGGGGCACAGAGGTGAGCAGCCCAGATAATTACAGGGTTGGAAGGAGGGCGAGTTCAAGGCATCCCTCAGCCACCGGCCAAGGGTGACTTCCAGGGAATGCGAGTTATTTCCCACAGAGGCAAAGGAGGACCTCCTATTCCTACAGAACAAAAGGACGCGGGGAAATGAACTTCTGTCGCATCACAGAGGATTAACGGGAGACTGGAAGGGAAAGTTCTGGAACATATCACACTAAATTGAAGGAGGAGGCTCTGGGAGCAGTGTCTAAGGGGGCGTGGTGTAGCCATCTGGGGGAGGTCTATCTGGAGGAGCCCCAGCCCAGCTCCGCTGAAGCGTGTGACCTGGGCTTCCGTTTCTATAACACAGGAGCGGGCCCTACCCCACCAACCTCAAGGGGTTGCTGCGAACATGAAACATGCGTGGAGGACAGTGGGATACAGCAGCGAGATCAACGGCGACTCCATGCAGCTGCGCGGCTGAGTCCTGAACCCAGGAGTGCGTGAAAAAGCCCGAGGCAGAGGGGCAAACACTAGAGTTCAGAGCTGACCCCCAGTGTCAGCCCCGCCCCGGGCCTGGACCGTGAGCTTTGGAGAAGCTGGCGCAGCGGGGTACACAGTGTTTTGGCTTTCCCACAGGCAGTGCACCTTAGTAAAAAGTTCGCCCCCAAATTGTCTGCAAGTCTTTTATAAATCTCCAGGTCAAGATGTTAATATAAAGGAGAATGTTCTATTGTAAAACACAAGTGCTATCTTTGCATTTCAAGTGTCGTTCTCCCCGAAAGGAAATGCTGCCAAAGACAAAGAGTGGGAAACATGCCTGCCCCGCGTCGGTGCCGGTGCCGGTGCTGGTGCCGCGGGGACTGGGGGCTCACTGCCACGATGATGGGCGGCTCACTGTCATGGCGACCAGGGGCTCACTGCCACTGCAACGGCGGCTCACTGTCACAGTGATGGGGGCCCAGCGCACCATGCAAACAATGAAGACACAGTGGCATGCTGGAAAGGGCTCTGTCACTGTCACCATGAGATTGGAGGCACCTTTGACCTGCCCCTTCTCTTCTCTGAGCTTCACTGGTAAAATGAGAGCCTGGCTAGACCACTGGTTTGCAAACCGCTTCCCTAGGACCCCGCTGGTGCCTCAGGGACCCCCGAGGACCCACTGAAGTGGGGCAATTTTGTTTGAATGACAAGTTTTTCAGACATCTGAACAAGTCTGGAAACTACTGAGTTAGGTGAACCTGGGACTCCTTAAAGGAGGGCAGGAGTCTGTCTACTGTGATATGAAAGCTAATCTCAAGGGCTGGCCTCTCGGCCTCTGTCAGGAACCTGCTCCTGACTCATTTGTTCACCTGTTGGTCAATAAACACCTACCGTTCTGGGCACTGGAAATGAAAAGGGAGATGCCACCTGCTCCAGAGCCCCAGAGACCCCAGGGCAGTGAGCAGAGAACAGGCTGGCCTTTAGAAGGTCAGACCACGGGGAAGGTCGGGGAAGGCTCCACGCGGGAAGGACTGGGGTCCTCCAGGAGCAGAGAGTGTGGCGGGAGTAAGCGGTCTTCCTGGCAGTGGGAACAGCGTATGCAAAGGCACAGTGATGAGAAAACAAGTCCAAACACAACAAACCTTAAAAAGGTGTGAGCCTGAACCATGGCGAAGGCAGTGGGCTGGGGTCCCAGAGATACACTGTATTCTTGGTAACAGGATTGGGGACAAAGGGAGAGGGTGTCTGGGTAGGCCAGCTGTGGAGGCAGGGTGCAGAAGAGGAGCGCGTCAGAGAGAACAAGACACACAGCAAGGCCCACTGGAAATTCTAGGTTTGTGCCGCCCGACACCCAGACAGAGGCAGTAGTGCCCAGAGAGAGATCCGGGCAGGAGTGCCTGTGGTAGGACAAGAGAGAGCACAGCGGGGGGCACAGGCCTGCCCCTGGCTCCTCCACTCACCAGGACTACAACCCGCCTAAGTAACCCCAGCTCTGCTGCTTACTGATAACTCCCACTAGGGCAGGCGTCCCCAAACTGCGGCCCCCTGAGGCTATTTATCCGGCCCCCGCCCCACTTCCGGAAGGGGCACCTCTTTCATTGGTGGTCAGTGAGAGGAGCACTGTATGTGGTGGCCCTCTAATGGTCTGAGGGACAGTGAACTGGCCCCCTGTGTAAAAAGTTTGGGGACCTCTGCACTAGGGTGTAAGGCAGGAGTTGGCCCTGTTCAGCACCTGGAGTCATGCCAGGTGCACAGGAGGAGCTCAATAAGCTTGTTGAACGTGTGTGTGAACCAAGTGAACAAGTGAGCAAACCGTACTTAGCTGAGAGCTTCCCTGTGGGGCTGGAACAGGAGGTCACATGCGTAACACTGAGCAGAGCACCTGTCCACAGTATGTGCTCAGTAAGTGGCTGGGATTCGAACTCGGGTCTGCGCAGCCTTCTCTCGCCACCACACAGCCATCTCACCCAATCCAGGGCCCTCTTTCCCCCAGGAAGGGTCAGGAGCAAGCCTGCAAGCACCTCCTCAAATCCTGAAGTTGGAGTCTCCCAGCTTCTGCTGCTGCTGGGTCTCGGCCTTTCCCCAGTTGTGTAAAGGGGGCAGGAGTGGGGGAGTGGAAACACTGAAGCTCTCAGACCCCAGGGGATGAGCAGGTGGCTGTCAAGCATCTGAAGACAGAGAGCTCCTGTCACTACCAGACTGTAATAGACACACATCACGCCTTCTAACCAAAGGTGTCTGTTTCAGGTTTAACATAACAACAGAGTACTGTTCCCACTCCTGACCCAGGTACCACCTCACAGACACGCTGAAATGAGGGATGGGCAGCCCCTGCCCACACTGCCAGCTCCTGGCACCGACTGCTGCCAGGGCTGCTCAGCACCATCCACTCCGAGCACCCCCTGCACCTCAGGGGCAGGTCTGGGTCAGAGGCAGGAAGACAGTAACTCACTGACAGCTCTCACGAGAAGAAGCCAGTTCCCTGCTGCCTTGTACCTGGCACTAGGCAAGTTGACACAGACAAATCCGCTACCTCTCGCCCATCGCCAAGGGTCACCTGGGGATGGTTTGAGTGCCGTCACTGAGTACGGACCGACAGCTGTCCCTCCACTGGATGCAAACAAACCCCGCATCCTAGGTTTCCTAGGTTCCGCAGCTGGGGGGGGGGGGGGGCAGCACAGCCAGAGCAAAGCACACGGGACCACAAGTCCGGAGCCTGATTCTGTATGACTCTTCCTCGATTTTCTCATCTGTTCAATGGGAGGTAAAAATCCTGCCACAGCCTGGTTCACAAGATTTACTTCAAAGAAGAGTGCGAGCAAGTCCCAGCACGCGCTCACTTCCTGGCTGCACGAACTCAAATGGGGAGACACGACTTCTCTGGGCCTCGGTCTCTCTGCCTACAAAATGAGATGATCGTCGCCCCTAACGCTGCCAGACAGATTATAGAAGACGATGCCCCAAAGCGCTTGGGGCAGTGCCCAGGGTTCCCGGGGATTAAGTTATTAAAGGAGCTTTGTAAATCAGAAAGGCAATCTGACAGGCAGACCCCGCCCTGTCCTGGCTAGCCAATGTCATACTTAACTTTGAGTAAAACTTCGAGTGGACTTATTCCCTGTGGGCAAGGACTAACTTTGGGGCTTATTTATTTTTTCAGAACTCTCTAAAAGACCCTCAAAATAGCTACCCGCCCAAGGCAGCAGCCCCAAAACAATGAGCGGATAAGCAGCAGAGCGAAGGCACCAGCGACTGTGGAGGCTGGGGGTAGGGGTGGGGGTCCGGGGAGGCAGTTCCTTCCTGGCTCCAGGAATCAGCTATGCACCCACCAGCACCCACGGCAGCCGGGTCACACCCACGGCAGCCGGGTCACACCCGTCACCCAGGCTCGATCCGAACAAATGATCACAAAGGGAGCCTGTGTCCAGATAACTGTTTTTCCAAGGATACCAGGCTGTACCCCTAACCCAGGGGGGTGTGGCTAAAAGGACAGCACTGATTTCACTGAGTTTCCTGCTGAATTGGTGACACTTTGTCAACTCAAAGGAGCCCTCCTTTGCCTCTGAAGCCAGCTTGCAGGAAATGGAAGAGATCAACCCACAGGAACGTAAAGCTCTTGGGGAACACTTCCCATTGGATCACTCTGACACTGCTCCCCTGCTTCCAGCTGCCCATGGCCGGCTCCACGGGCCTCCTTCAGGTCATTTCCACTTCCACTGCCCAAGACCCCCGCCCTAACCCACCCACCAACCTAATGTCTACTCGCCACTCAAGGGCCGGCTGAAGCCTCACCCCTCCACACAGCTTCTCCCGCTGCTCACACAGGAGAGCACGTTTCCGTCCCTCAGGCTTCTGCACGGTCCTCCCCACACTCTCCTGGGCGCGGTCCCCAAAGAACCATGCTCCCATCTCTGCCCTGTACAGCACCAGCTTGCTGCCGGAACACCTCCCACTCTGGGGAGGCCCAGTCCAGAAGACAAGACAGGCAAGGAAGCAGACGATTATGCCTAGCACGCAAGGCATAATTCAAGATCCCCTTCTGTAGGCACAAAGAAGGGGAAACCAAGCTGAGAGGGTGCAAGGGTATTCCAGACAGAGGAAACTCAAGGTTCAGGGTCCTTAGGAATGGCTGGACCACGGGGTGCCTGGGAAAGGACAGGAGTCCCTGAACAAACTGCTGTTGGGCTTTGGGAAGACTCAGGAATGGGGTGGGGAGTGGCATCTGGCACAAAGACCAAAGAAGCCAGGAAGCCTCCTCCTGGCTCCGCCCATTGCTATCTGGTGACCCGGGGGGGGGGGGGGGGTGCAAGTTGGCCAGCCACTCTGGTCTCGGGTCCTACGTGCACAGATGAGACTTCAGGGGCTGCACACACACTCCCACCACCCCTGACCCCACAGAGAGAGAACAACAGAGAGACTGCCCCCATATGGTCCCAAAAGCAATGACATCAAGCACGTCCAGCCACAGGCAGGAAATGCTGGTCCACAGCCCTCAGTGCTCCAGTCCAAGTCTGCAGACAGGAAAGAGGGGTCACCATGATGGCCGACGCAGCCGCGGGCTCAACCAGGAGGAACCCCTCCAAGTCACAGAGCAGGGCCTCCTGCATGTGGCTCCAGGCAGAAAGAGATTTAAGTAGCCCCCCAGCACCAAAAACCCCCACCTTACTCTCCTCATCCCTCAATGCCTTTTTTAGTGAAAAAAAACAAACAAATAAACCCCTTTTAAAATGACAGTTAAAAAAGAAAATATGCTCCCTTACCATATTTTCTCATGAAGTTAAAAATATAAGTGTTGGAGGGGAAGAAGTTTTGTTTAAGGTCAGAAGGGGGAAAAAGGGCATGTTTTTGAAATCTTAGAAAATAAACAGACTGGGGCCCGATCCACAGCGCTCTGGGAATGTGACCCGAGCGCGGCCGGGGGTGGAGAGCGGCTTAAAGGGAAGTTCAAGGGCACGCCCGAGGCTGGGGGTTAGTACTCAGGACACTGTGTCCCCCTCTCCAGATGACCGGCCTGCTGGCCACTAGGGACAGGAGCGTCCAGCAGATGAGAAGGGCAAGGAGAACGCAGAGCAAGCAGCCGCTGCCCTGGGAAACAACCCCTGAGGACAGCGAGGGCCCCAGTGGCCAGGCTGCGCTCACCACGGCTTATTCCGCTGAGCAAGGCTGTGGGGACACACCCCAGGCAGGCCGAGGCACTGACGCCCAGGAGGGGCGCTCCAGAGACAGGGGCACACTGGGTAGCTTCTCAGCCCAGTCCACTTGCCTCCCAACAGTAGCTATAGAACCCACAACAAAGCCAGTTCTTGGGGAAGACAGGACAGCAGGTTGATACATACTTATTGAGCACCTACTATGTGCTAGAACCTGCAACAGGTGCGGAAACTACAACTAGCAAGACAGACAACACCTCAGGCTGCACGAAGTTTACATCGGGGGGCTTAGAGCCCCTCCACTCTTCTCCCTAGCCCCTGGTAGGGAGACCTTCTGCCAAACCCATAGGGTACTGGTGCTGGCTGGGCTCTGCCACATGGAGTTGGGGTAGGCTATGCCCCTACCCCCCAGGTCTCAAAAACTCCTGGGGGGCTTTTTAGGCAGTTGGGGAGGAAAGGGGAGTAGACCACTGTCCACAACACAGGGTATGCCCACCATTCGATGACTGTACACTTCCCACGTCTCCAGCTCTGAGCTAACCCTGGGAGTAGGGGACACAGGCATGGGCCCCATTCCTACCTGGGAGGACCACCCAGCCCAGAGAGGGGGAGCCAGAAGCAAAGAATCAGACACACCTGGGAGCAGAGGGAGGCGCAGGGCTCTGCCATCTGAGAAGGCTCTGTTTGGATCTAAGCCCAGCTGCCTCTACCAGCTGTGTCTACCTGACAGCGTCACTTCATTTCTCTGAATCTCCGTGTCCCCTACAGTAATGTGGAGATGACTCTGCCCACCTCGTGGGTGACAGAAGGTGACCAGCTTGTCACTGGCATTGGACAAAGCAGAGCAATGACCGGCTGCCTATCTGGGCTTTTACAGAGGCGTGAACCACAGTGCCTGAGCACAGAGGAGGGAGCCATGGAGTTGGCCAGAAAGAGTCCAAAACATTTTAAAAGATAAAATGTCATTTGAACTAAGCCTGAGCTAGGAATACAATTTCTATTAGAAAAAGGACAGGAGGTGTTCCAAGCCCAGAAAAAAACAGGCTTCTTTCTTTTTTCCCTTGGGGCTTTCTAATAAATATTTCCTCATCCTGAAATGAAAGATTTGTGATGTATTAATAATAGATGGATGAATGTAGCTTTCTCCTTCCTCCCTCTTATTCATCAACGTAAATTTATTGAGCACTTACTATGTGTCAGATGCTGTTTTTGGCACAGGCGACAGAGCAGTGGACTGAACAGGTACTTCCATGTGACCCTCACAAGTACCCAGAGTATGCTGGCTCACTAGCATCACAGACCCCGTTTTGCAGATGAGAAGATGAGCTGCAGGTTGAGAAGCCCAGAGCAGACAGAGCAAATGCGAGCAGCCATCACACGCACCCCCCACCTTTCCTGCCAGAACCTCTGTGCCCAGAAAAGGGAACGGGTGACCATCCCCTGAAAACGACCACTTCCGGGGGGCGCTGGCACAGCAGGCTGGAATGAGTGGAGGCAGGCTGCGGGAGACAACAGGCTTCCCAGCCCCTTAATTACTCCAGCTGGCCCCTCCCACGCCTCCATGTAAATAATCATTTCAACTCCAGAACAAGCTTTTCCCCGCAAATTAGAGCAAGTGGAAAAAGAGACTTGGCAGAGGCCCCCAAACTCCCGAGAGACTTGACCTTGCCCCCGTAGCTTAAGGAAGATGAAGGGAGCCCTGGCGTCCTGTGGGTCCACGCTGTTCACCGAACACTCAGGCCTTGCTGACAAGCCAATCACAGGCTGAGGTAAGCATGTTAGTCCAAAAACCCAATGGACAGAAAACATATTTTTCTCCCAAGCAGGAGAGCAGATTTTTCAGAAATTTAGTCAGCTTTTACTTCAAAGGACTTAAAGCACTTACGGAACCCAATTAATAAAAAGACTTATTATTAAGTCAGCTCAAAATCGCCCAGATAAAATATTAAGAATCGATGACATGGGCTGAAGTACACAGGGGGCTCAGTGTGCTGTCCTCTCTGTTTCTGAGTACATGCAATTCTTCAAGATAAAAAGTTTTTCAAACCCGGAAAAAGGCCCTGGCCAGTTGGCCCAGTGGTAGAGCACTGGCCTGGCGTGCAGGAGACTCGAGTTCAATTCCCAGCCAGGGCACACAGGAGAAGCGCCCATCTGCTTCTCCACCCTCCCCCTCTCCTTCCTCTCTGTCTCTCTCTTCCCCTCCCGCAGTCGAGGCTCCATTGGAGTAAAGTTGGCCCGGGCGCTGAGGATGGCTCTGTGGCCTCTGCCCCAGGCGCTAGAGTGGCTCTGGTTGCAACAGAGATATGCCCCAGATGGGCAGAGCATCGCCCCCTGGTGGGCATGCCGGGTGGATCCCAGTCAGGTGCATGCAGGAGTCTGCCTGCCTCCCCCTTTCTGGCTTCAGAAAAATACAAACAAACAAACAAACAAAAAAACCCAAACAAACAAAAAAACGGAAAAAAAGAGCTTTGATACCATCATGCTGTAGAATGAATGAAAATAAAATATTCTCAGTAGGGCTAATTAAAATAACCCCTGGATGTCTGAGGTGTTTTGTCCCTACAAAGCGCTTCCCCTGTGCAGGATCTCATTTGGACTTTCAAGGAGAGTAGGGGTTACTGGCCTCATTTTGCAGATGCTGAAACTGAAACACAGGTTTGCTTGAGGACTTGCCACCAGGAAGCTGCCCAGTGAGGAATGGACCTCGGTCAGTCGCGGGGCTTCCCTGGGACTGTATCCCTCCCTGCTGTGGCCCAGCCCCAACACACAGCAACCCCCCCTGCCTCAGGGGATGTGGCTGTTATCAAACACTCGGGTTTGTTTCAATGCTAAACTATTTTCCCTGCCACCACCCCTATTCCTGAATCAGTGTGCAGGATGTTAACCCGCACCCCAGCCATCCGAAAGGCATGCTGGCCTGAGGATTCGGTCACTCCCCACGGCTCCTTGGCCCAGCATCCATCTTCCCTGCTGGATCTTTCGACAAACACTTGTTTGGCCAGCGGTTGGTCCTCAGTATAAAATGTTTCCAGCGGCATAAATCAAGTCATAACAGAACGCTTCCCCTGGCCGGCCTTAACCGTTCCAACCCGAAGTCACCTTTCCAGAAACCTCGTGCGGATAGAGTCTAGCCACAGATTCCTCTGATCTCTGCCCCCAAGCCAAGAATCGAGACTGGGTGGGGGGCAGGGGTGGCCCAGGAAACTTCTCACCACCCTCCCCCTCCTCCCATGACATCTCAGCAGCAGTCCAGGAAATGTTTTAAGTGACAGACTTACCCTCTTTCATACAAAAACTATTTGAGAAAACATTAGTTCATTACTGCCTCTCCCCATCCCCCCCGGCCCCCCTTCTGGTCGCCCCTGCTAAAGGCTACTTCGGAGCCCAAGGTGCCCTGAATGCGTCAGCCACGGTCGACCCCATGATGGATGGTTCTGATGACTTCACTCCTGACACCAGCCCAGAGACGTCCTCTATTTGTATACTCAGAACCTCTGTTATGTCTGAAACCTCATAACCTTTTCCCAAGAACACATCGTACCTGTTCTGTGCTCCGGGACTTTGCAACTACCTTTGGCCAAAAGCAACACGGCCTGAGCCAGATCCCCACGCAGACCAGCAAGGCCTCCCCGCAGCAGCTCGGGGGCTGGAGGCTCAGGGTGTTGGGGGCTCCGTGCAGTCCTGCCCAGGCCCTCCTGGAGAGAGGGCAGGAGGCTGGACTTCCAGGGCAGCCCCTCGGGGGACATCCCTTGGCCGGGGTGGCAGGTTCCACCCACCACTCACACCTGGGAAAGAAACCCAGCAGGCACTTTCAGGGACCCCATACGCTCACGCATGCCTGCCCTCCCATCTCTGCCTGTCGCTCCCGGTGACCAGCTCCTCCTGCTTCCCTCTGCTCCAAATGACTGCCAGCTCCCCATCCGCACTCACTGGCCCGCACAGCGGCCGAGAGCTGCGCTGCCCGGCGCTGGGCGCTGGAGCCATGGGCACAGGCAGCTACTGAGCACTCGCGACGGGACCTGTCCAAGTGGAGATGCGCTGTAAGATCAAATACACACTGGATTGTGAACATTTGGCATTTAGGGGGGAAAAAAGTAAAATATTGTAATAATTTTGCACTGATTACATGTTAAAAATATTTCGCATATATTTAATTAAATAAACCATTAAAGTAATTTCAGCTGTTTCTTTTACTTTTTCAAATGAATGTGATGACTAGAAATTTTGTAATTTCATGGGAGACTTGTGTGATTTTTCTATTGGACAGCGGCTAGTCTAGAGAGTGGCTCCCATCTACCTACTAGCTAGCTCCAAGCCTCAGCTGTTTACTAACTGGTCGACATGGGGTAGGTTTCTTTTCCTACCTGTTTTCTCGTTTCCCCACCTGCGCAGAGAGCACCGGAGTTCCTGCTGCCCAGAGCGGGCCAGGCATTCCATTCGCGGTTCCACAGTTCCTGGCACTCGATAAATGTTGGCTGTGATTATTCAGTCAACAAAGACTTACTGATCTCCCTCTGACATGTCAGGCTCCAGGCTAAGCCCTGGGGACACAAAGATGAACCTGAAACATTCTCCTGCCGGAGGCATCCCCAGTTCAGGCCTTGATGAACCATGTTCAGCTCTCAGCTTTACTAACTAAAACTATTGGACCTTGAGCAAATCATGCTGTGGGGTGTGGGGCTCACGGTCCCATCCGCACAGTGAGGGATGGAATGTTCAGCTCAGAGAGATGCCTGATGTCTCTGAGACCTCATGGAAGCCATCAGCCTAGTCAGGCCACACTCCCAGAGGGCAGGCAGCAGAACTGGCTCTACACCAAGGACAAGCTACCTTAGATAACAGCATCCCGTACCCCAAGCCCCAGGGATAGGGCGTTCCTGAAACCTGGAACTCCCAGCCCCAAGAACGTGTCTGACTTGCTCCCTCCCTCAGGCCCTGACCCTGCGTCTTCATTTCCCTGCCTGGGTCTGGGGGTGGGGATGGAAGGAGGGGAACTTGGGGGACAGGATGGGGGGGAACTTGGCCTCACTTTCACAGACGCCTCAAGGTCATATGTTTCATACCATCTCCAAAGTGAGCATGTTCCGACAGTGACAGGGGACACGTCTGTCTCAGCACAGCTCCACTCTGCCTGGAGCACACTCTGAATCGGTATTCCTCACAAACTTTGTCATCACCTTGTGAATATAATTGCTAGGCAGTTTTTGTTTAAAAAGCACCATCTCGGCCCTGGCCGGTTTGCTCAGTGGTAGATCGTCGGCCTGGCGTGCGGGGGACCCGGGTTCGATTCCCGACCAGGGCACATAGGAGAAGCGCCCATTTGCTTCTCCACCCCGCCCCCCTCCTTCCTCTCTGTCTCTCTCTTCCCCTCCCGCAGCCAAGGCTCCATTGGAGCAAAGATGGCCCGGGCGCTGGGGATGGCTCCTTGGCCTCTGCCCCAGGCGCTAGAGTGGCTCTGGTCGCGGCAGAGCGACACCCCGGAGGGGCAGAGCGACACCCCGGAGGGGCAGAGCATCGCCCTCTGGTGGGCAGAGCGTCGCCCCTGGTGGGCGTGCCAGGTGGATCCCGGTCGGGCGCATGCAGGAGTCTGTCTGACTGTCTCTCCCCATTTCCAGCTTCAGAAAAAAGAAAAAAAAAAGGCACCATCTCAATAAAATTAAATAGTTCTAAATACCAGAATTTTGTAACCTTCTTGTGGAATTTAAAACTTTTTAAAGTGAACTGGAAGCCCCCAAACAAAACAAAATTATAAATAAGCCGGCCAGGTTGCTTGCCACCTTCGAGAGACCCCCAAGATGCGCCCACCTTTGTAGAAGGACCGGTCTCCACTGGGCACTTGGGACTGGCCAGGCCTAGCAAGGGGACGAGACCCACCAGGCCAGCCGTCGGGCTCACCAGACCACAACTGGAATGACTGCCTGCTCTTCCCCTCCCATCCACCTGCCTTCTTACAAGAACTTGTCTTTAAGATTAATGCGCAATCTTGTTTGCTCAAGAAGAAGTGGCTCAAATGCTTCTAGAAAGCCTTTTAAAAGCCTGCAGGGCCTCCACCACCCTAAACCAACTGACAACCCCTGGGGCACGTCTCTGCTCCCTGAGTTTCATGCCCAGCCGCGGAATGTGAGTGCAGGAAGCTGTCACCAGCCAACTGGGCCCACCCTTCATGCTCCAGTGAGATGCCTGGACCACGGAGGGCCTCCGTTCACCTGTCCATTTGTCCAACCACCCCACAGCACACATTCTCCAGCCCCTGCTGTTCCCAGGCCCCGGCCTCGGAGCTGGGGACACGGTGGTACAATACATGTCTAGACTGGTGAGGGCTGCAAAGGGAAGTGGGTGCACACGTTGTCAGACAGGGGTCAGAGAGATGTCTCTAGGGAGCAACATCCAAATTGAAGCCTGAGCACAGGTGGGAAGTGGCCCTGGTAAAGGCCTGGGAGGGTGCTCCAGGCCCAGGGAGGGTGCTCCAGGCCCAGGGAAGGTGGTCCACACCAGGGAGGGTGCTCTAAGCCCAGGGAGGGTGCTCCCTGCCCTGGGAGGGTGCTCCAGGAACAGGGAGGGTGCTCCAGGCCCAGAGAGGGTGCTCCAGGCCCAGGGAAGGTGCTCCAAGCCCAGGGAAGGTGGTCCACGCCAGGGAGGGTGCTCCAGGCCCAGGGAGGGTGCTCCAGGCCCAGGGAGGGTACTCCAGGCCCTGGGAGGGTGCTCCCTGCCCTGAGAGGGTGCTCCAGGAACAGGGAGGGTGCTCTAGGCCCAGGGAGGATGCTCTAGGCCCTGGGAGAGTGCTCCAGGCCCAGGGAGGCTGCTCCCTGCCCTGGGAGGGTGCTCCAAGCCCAGGGAGGCTGCTCCAGGCCCTGGGAGGGTGCTCCAGGCCCAGGGAAGGTGCTCCAAGCCCAGGGAGGGTGCTCCAGGCCCAGGGAGAATGCTCCAGGCCCAGGGAGCGGTGCAGGCAGATCAGACAGGGAGAGGGAAAGCTCAGCACACACTAAGACCACAGCAGAGTGGGGCTCGAGAGCGGCGGAAGGAGGAGAGGCTAGGGAATCACTGCGTTGGAGGCCATGGCTCAGATCTGAACTGTAGGAAGACTGAGCTGCATAAACAGGCAGAGTGGAGGGGGCAAACCAGACGTGGGGGCAGCAGTCCTCTAAGATACAGACGTGGACAGATATTTTAGAGGGAGAGTCACCAGTGTTAATGACATGCAGGACGGGCTTGAGGGATGACGCCACGTTTCTGGCTTGGGTGACAGGCTGCTTGGGCTGTTTCCTGTGCAATGAGACAACCCCTAAGAAATAAGAGGCTTAGTATCCACCAAACCTGCCCACAAAGCTCTGTCATGGCTGCTTGCTTCTTCGTCACTAATTCTCAGCAGGAGCGATCAGCCAGGCATCTTGGCCACCATGGGGATCAGATGACCTGGTAGCCCGGTTCAGGGATGGCAGTGCTCAAGGGCACGCTTCCAAACAGGCAGGGGCCGAAGGGGGAGGCAGCCGCTCGGCACCCTGGGAACCGGAGCCTCCGCACGTTCATGCGGGGGGCCAGCCAGAGCCCTCTCCGTGCAGAGGGTGCCACGTGGGGGAGGCTGACCGCAATGCAGCGGCTCGCACCCAGGCTGGCAGTCAGGAGCAGGGCACACAGGCACCGGGACAAGCCAGGCACAGGCACCGCCGCAAGGAAGGGCCCACGGTTGCCTTCAGAGTGCTCAACTCTAACGGAGCTATAGAGCAAGAAGAGGGTGCAGCAGAGTAATCTCAGGGCAGCGATTACTAACCCAAGTTAGTTAGGATCTGAGTCAGGCCCACAGACCTGCCTTGGAGGCAGCAGGGAGGGGCAATTCTTTCCAAAGGAGGTGGTGAAGGCAGGATTCACACTGGGTACCGCAGAGGCTGAAAGGGTGTCCTGGGGAGAGCAATGCCCAAGCGCAGAGGCGGCCATGGGGGCAAATCAGCCCAGCTCGGGCGAATCCCTACACTGGGGCCAGAATGAGAAAGTCCTGCATGCAAAAGGCAGGCACTGGGGGCTCACCCTGCAGACAATGGGGACTCATGGCCTCCAAAGTGTTCTGCAAGAAAAAGTTCGGCACTTCCTCAAAAGATTACACATATCATCCAACAATTCCACTGTTAGGTCTATACCAGGGTAGTCAACCTTTTTATACCTACCGCCCACTTCTGTATCTCTGTTAGTAGTAACATTTTCTAACCGACCGCCGGTTCCACAGTAATGGTGATTTATAAGGTAGGGAAGTAACTTTATAAAATTTATAAAGCAAAGTTACAGCAAGTTAAAGCATATAATAATAATTACTTACCAAGTACTTTATGTCGGATTTTCGATAAGTTTGGCAGAATCAATCTTTATAAAAGAACTTACTATAGTTAAATCTATCTTTTTATTTATACTTTGGTTGCTCTGCTACGGCCCACCATGAAAGCTGGAACGCCCCCTAGTGGGCGGTAGGTACCAGGCTGACTACCACTGGTCCATACCCAAAAAAAACTGAAAACGGGGACTCAAACAGATACCAATGCTCATGGAAGCACTACTCACAACATCCAAAGGGTGGAAACAACTCAAGTGTCCATCAACAGGTGAACAGACAAACAAAACGGGGTCTAGATACACAATGGAATATTATCCAGCCACAAAAAGGAATGAAGTACAAAAAAAAAAAAAAGCTACAACATGGATGAACTTTGGAAAGATTATGCTAAGTAAAAGGACAAATATTGTATGATTTCACCTGCCTGGACATGGCTAGCTGTGCACTCAGGCACCAGACTTGTGGGTTCGGGAGAGCAGGAGCCCACAAGAACAGGATTCAAAAAGCCAGTGCAGCAGTGCCAGGAGGCAAGCCCCGCCCACCACCACCACCAGCACCACCACCGGCGTAAGGGTGTGCCAGCCAGCTGACAGCTTCTACAGTGACAGAACGGGGACTTCACACTTTCCCGGGGCTGCTCTGTTTTTCACATGCTTCCTTCCACTTCATCGCCCCCGGAAAATGGTGTGAGTTTCTCTAGGGACAGCACTTGCTGACAAACCCAGGGGTGACTGATGCGTGTGTCAGCGCTGGCACAGGCTCTGGAACACAGTCCTCAGCCTGCTGGGCTCAAGCTGGCCTTCGCCACAGAACACCAGGGGGCCACAGGCCACCACCACTCGCTCCTCAGGAGTCGTGGCGTCTGGCGAAGATGTGCGCGCCCAGGGAAGAGAAGTTTCTGCTGCTGTCACCGGAGCTCGGCCATCCTCCCCTCCCACCCCAGCAGCGAGCCAGCCCCCTGCAGGGCCTCCTCCCATCAGGAAATTATTCCTCCAGCCTCCTCCCAACGCAGGGTGCTGAGCTCTACCAGGAACAGAACTACCCTGTTTTATCCCTACCGGGGACTAATGAGTTTGCCGACCACTGCTCTAGAATGTCAATGCGTCTGCAGAGGCTTGGGTGGGTTGAGGGTGGGCAAGGACAGAAAGGGTCTGAGCTGCCGCCTGTGCTTCTCTGGCACCCCCAGGCCAAGGGGCAGCCTGCAGGGGGATGCCAAGGCCAGGCTGACGCGAACAGAACAGATGGAGGAGACAGGCTCTTAAGACCTGTCACTCAGGGCGACTATAGGGCCATGACAAGATCTCAGGAAGGAAAAGGCTATAGGAGACTCACTGGGGAAGCTTATTTAAAAATACAAATTCCTTGTGCAGAGCTATAATCACTTTAGAAAACAGTTTGTCAATTTCCAAAAATGTTAAACCTATATCTATTATATAATCGAGCCACATCATCTTAGGTATTTACCCAAGAGAATGGGAAATATATCATATATCCATAGAAGGACACACACAATTCCAACTGAACCAATCCGGGTGTCAGTAACCCCTGGATAATATCTACAAGAAAATTCCAACCAAACGCCTTCTGGGCCCATCACCACCTAATTCTTCACTTGAGGACATTTAGGTTAAAATTTTGTTCACCAGATGATGCTAAAACCTGGTCACATGATCCTGAAGTTTGGCCAAAGAGTCATAAATTTTCCCAAGTCACAAAGACAAGGAATGGAAATATGACCATCAGGGGACTCCAACTCAATGTGTAGTAAGACTTAAGGTCAGGAAAAACGATAGGTCTGACATTATTACAGTTATATCTGCTTGTAAATATACTTTGTGGGTCTTTCTTTTTCTTTCTCTTCTCACTCACATGCTCTGGCACAAGGACCAGAAAGAAATATGCTTAAACCCTAATGGCTAGTCAGTGGACTTCACTCCTTGGAGAAAAATTTTCTGTAATATGATTATGTCACCTAAAACAAATCGGGTGATAATAAACTTCTTTTCCCATTATAAGTTGGTACAGAAATGATGAATAGCATAATGATGATCTATCATTGGTAAATCTTGTGACCCACAACAAGCCACAGACCATTAATGGAGGAGCCGTGGATTAGAAGGTGCGACGTGGGGTTGGGTCTCGACTTGGCCCTAAGCAGCTGTGTGCTGGTAGGCCTTCCCCTCACCCTTTCTGGGCCTTGGTTTTCTCATATGTAAAAGGAGACTTCATCCTTCCAAAAGTTCCTCCCCACTCTGACTTTGACAGTCCAGGACTCACCTTGCCCTGTTGGGGGCTCCTACCTTCTCTGATAGCTGTGTTGCTAAAATGTCAGAGGCAACTTCAAGGAAACCAGAACCACTGTGGATTTCACTTTAAAATCTCATCCTGAAACACACAGTAAGAGGATGGCTATGTGCTGATGGAGACAGAGATTGGAATAAGGCTTCTTTTTTCTGGCAAACACGGGAAGCAAGAAGAGTCTCACCTATGGAGAGGAATTTTCTGCGGGAAAGAATCATACCCCGAGTTTCACCCATAACTGATTTACATAATGCGATCTGGGACTTTGAAATGATGAGATTTTGAACTTTGATTTGATGACAAAATGGATGAGACTCAAAAGACTGTGGAATGAGGTGAATGTGTTTTGCACCATGTAAAGGACTTGCATTTGGGGAGGAGAACAGAGTAGACTTCTATGCATTGAATTGTGTCTTCAAAAAGGTATGCTGGAGTCCTAACCCCCAGTACTTCAGAATGTGACCTTATTTGGAAATAGGGTCATTGGACATATAAGTAAGAATTTGTCATACGGGAGTAGGGTGGGTCCTTAATTCAATATGACTGCTGTCCTTATAAAAAGAGGGGAGCCCTGGCCGGTTGGCTCAGCAGTAGAGCATCGGCCTAGCGTGCGGAGGACCCAGGTTCGATTCCCGGCCAGGGCACACAGGAGAAGCGCCCATTTGCTTCTCCACCCCTCCACCGCGCTTTCCCTCTCTGTCTCTCTCTTCCCCTCCCGCAGCCAAGGCTCCATTGGAGCAAAGATGGCCCGGGCGCTGGGGATGGCTCTGTGGCCTCTGCCTCAGGCGCTAGAGTGGCTCTGGTCGCAACATGGCGACGCCCAGGATGGGCAGAGCATCGCCCCCTGGTGGGCAGAGCATCGCCCCCTGGTGGGCGTGCCGGGTGGATCCCGGTCGGACGCATGCGGGAGTCTGTCTGACTGTCTCTCCCTGTTTCCAGCTTCAGAAAAATGGAAAAAAAAAAAAAAAAGAGGGGAAAGGGGACAAAGATGGAGGGACAAAGAGAGAACACGTCCAGGTGATGAGATTGGAGTGATGCTTCTACAAACCAAGGGCACCAAGGATTGCTGGCAACAGACACCAGGATGGATCCTTCCCGTAGGCTTCAAGAAAAACGTGGCCCTGTGGACACCTTGATTTCAGACTTTTAGCTTCTAGAACTATGAGAAAATAATTTTTTTTAAGTCATCTTTTCCAGCAGGATCTGAGCTACAATGCTTTCCAGCAAAAGCCCTGCATAGCCCTTTACTGGGGCTAAATGTGTGGGCAAACGAGGAGGAAAGACACCAGACTTTCAGATTCCTGTCTGCGCCTTCAGCACTGCCCAGCAAGACGGTCCCCACACTCCCACAGGCCTTCTTTTCCTGTCTGAAGTTGATGTTATGTGCATAATGCCCATTTTTACACATGTTCAGCCCTCTCCCCACCAACAAATGTAGCATTTTTACTCCAGTGAGTAATATCTGAACGCCTTCCAAAGGCACCCATCTAATTTCTTGGCATCTCGTCGGGACCATCAGCCAGACAGAGCAGCATCCAGGAGCACAGCATGCCGTGACTTTAAAACCATGGCAGCAAAAAAATAAATAAATGCTGCCTTGAAGAATTCAGACTTGACCTCCGTTCCAAAGGTCACTGTTTATCACAGGAAATAAAGGGTCCGCTGTATGTTTTCCTTCCTCTGTATCAAGTCTCCTTCACGGGAAAGTTTAAATAAATGAAATACAAAACTGAAAGGACGGGCCGTCTCCAGGAAGTGGTAACACGAGCAGTGGTCACAGAGCCCGCCCCGCCCAGGGTACAGGAACCTCTCCCCGGTCCCCCGATCCATTCCTAACAGGTCAGGAGCGGATCGCTTCCACACAGCCCAGGTCACCGCTGGGAGAAGAGAAGTCCAAGATGCTGATCAACTGTGCGCCCTGTCAGTTCATTCCGGGTGCTTATCTAAGCTGTAACCTCAGTGACAGGAACCTCACTCCCCACCCTGGGTGGTGGTCACACTGTGGTGACGATAATGAGAAGCGATGACACCCGCTGAGTCTTACCAATGTGTCAAGAACTGTGCTTTGGTGTCTATCTGGTTTCTTCTTCCCCAAATCCAGTGGTAGGGACCACTATTAGCCCATTTCACAGGCCAGGAAATTGAGAGCCTTGGGAAGCTACCATGTGGCCAAATCGTATTTCAAATCCCAGGCTCCTAACCACTTTGCAATACTGCTCTTTCCAAAAAAATTTTATATTAAAAAAGTCTTTGCATTTCTATAGCAACTTCCTTTTAACAATGAGGGGACCTGCAGCCCACAGGAACAAAAAGATCTGCCCAAGGCCACCTAGAGCTGGAACCTTAGTGCTGACTCCCCTGTTAGTGTTCTCGGGGCTACAGACCGACCTCAGCCCACCCAGAAGTCACCAGCTGTGTTACAGGAGGTCCTCCAGTCAAGGGGACACAGAAACCTAAAACTGCAACTTCCTTCAACAGGCAAAAGCACACCCCTTGTCACTAGCTGCAGGCACAATCTGGAGAAAAAAATGCCCGGCTGTGCTTCAGCAGGCATGACAGAGCCAGCAAAGGAAACAGCCACCAGGAACAGTCTCGCAGAAAGACCTGCCCTGAGTCTCGCAGGTCTGACCCCCCAGACGCCCTTTACAACGCCAGGGGGATATGCAGCATCCGTGGGCTGACCGCCTTCGGAAGGCAGCACAGAAGGTAAGTGCCTAATGAAGCCCTGAAATCAACGTCACACTCGGACTCTCTGCACACGCCTCCTGGACATCAATGTGCAGCCCCACCTGGAACGTGTATCGCTTGCTGACTCACGCTTCCCAGCCTAGTCAGGGTCAGACATCTGAAAGATAAGTGTGATCTGTGTGATCTGTGTTCCTGTGCCCAGGGGAATTCACCGGCCTCCTGTGCGACCAAGTCACCGTTGTAATCCATGCGTCAGCCAGTACCTAGGTCTCACTCCTCAGGGGCACGGCTGGGTTGGAACCCATTACCAATCATATACCAATGGCTTAACCAAGCTTCACTTCACATCAAGCTCCGTGGGGCTCTCTCACTTATGACGTAAACCCAAGTTTAAGAACAAGAGAACACATATAATCAAGGGAAGGCTAGCCAATTATCTCAATGAAAGATGATGGTGACACCCTTGACAAACCCTAAATACTAGAAGATAACATAGGAGAAAATCTAGATTACTTTAAGTTTGGAGAAGACATTTCAGATACAATACCAAAGATGTGATCCCTGAAAGAGATAATTGCTAAGCTGAACTTGATTAAAATTTAAAACTTATGCTCTTCAAAAGGTAATGTCAAGCCCCGGCCAGATAGCTTGGTTGGCTAGAGCATGATCCAGAAGCCCAGAGGTGGCCAGTTCGATCCCTGGTCAGGGCACATCCAGAAACATCCAGATTGATGTTTCTGTCTTTCTTTCTCTCTGAAATCAATCAATAAAATTTTTTTATAAAAATTTCAAGAGAATAAGAAGACAAGCCACAGACTGGGAGAAAATATTTGCAAAAGACAAACCTGATAAAGAACTATTATTTTTTGTTTAACTTTATTTATTGTTTTGAGAGAGGAGAAGGAGAGAAGGGGGTACGAGCAGGAAGCATCAACCCCCATATATGCCTTGACCAGGCAAGCCCGGGGTTTTGAACAAGCAACCTCAGCATTCCAGGTCAATGCTTTATTCACTGCACCACCACACGTCAGGCAATAAAGAACTATTATTCAAAATACAAAGAACTTTTAAAACTCAGTAAGAGAAACAATTTGATTAGAAAATGGGCCAAAGACCTTAACAGATACCTCATCAAAGAAGATATACAGATGTAAATAAACATAGGAAAAGATGCTCCAAATGATAAATCATCAAGGATATGCAATTTAAAACAACAAGATACCACTACACAACTATTAGAATGGCCACAAGCCAGAATACTGATAACACCAAGTGCTGACAAGGACGTGGAGCAACAGGAATGTTCATTCACTGCTGGTGGGGATGCAGAATGGGATGAACATTTCACAAGACAGCTTAGTTGTTTCTTATAAAACTAAACACTCTTAACCATACAATCCAGCAATTGCACTGCCTGGTATTTAGTCAACGTTAAAAATCTCACGTTCACACAAAATCCTGCACACGGATGTTTATAGCAGTGTTATTTAGAATTGCCAGAACTTTGAAGCAACCAAGATAACCTTAAGTGGCGAAGGGACAAATTGTGGCACATCCAGACAATGGAATTTTAGTGCTTTAAAAAAAAAATTTTTTTTAAGCTTTCAAGTCATGAAAAGACATGGAGGAAACTTAGATGCATATTACTAAGTGAAAGGAGCCAATCTGGAAAAGCAACATACTGTATGATTCCAACTATATGACATTCTGGAAAAGGTAAAACTATGGAGACAGGAAAAAGATCAGTGGTTGCCAGAGGTTAGGGGAGAGGGGATGATAAATAGGCAGAGCACAGAGAAGTTTGAGGGCAGTGAAACTGTCCCATGATGATACTATATGAGATGCATGATATCATAAGAATAGATACGTCTGTCACTTCACATTTTTCTTAAAGGGTCAGAATCCATCTTTATTTTTTCTAAAATCTGGATATTTTAAAAAAATATTTATTCATTTTAGAGAGGGGAAGAGAGAAAAGGGGAGAGAAGCAGGAAGCATCAACTCCCATATGTGCCTTGACCAGGCAAGCCAAAGGGTTTGAAACAGCGACCTCAGTGTTCCAAGTCAATGCTTTATCCATTGCGCCACCATGGTAGGTGATGTCACTATACATTTATTTGTTCAAACCAACAGAATTTATAACATCAAGAGAGAACCCTAAGGTAAACTGCGGACTCTGGGTGATGTGTTAACGTGGGCTCATCGATTGTAAGCCATGTACCACTCTTGTGGGGGATGTTGATAATTGGAGAGGCCGTGTACATTTGGGGGCAGGAGATGTGTGGAAACTATATAGCTCCTTCTATATATATAGCTCATTCTGTATCTATAGCTCTTTCTCAATTTGTTGTGAACCTAAGACTGCTCTAAAAAATTAAAACCTTAAAAAAAACTAAATATATGACTTTAGTCACTTTCCGCCATCAAACAAACTCTAAAACCTGAGTCAAGTAGTAAGTGGCCAATGGGGATGGAGACAGGCCCAGGAAATAAGAGCAGTGGCCCACCTGCACCTGTATTCTTAAGTACCAATGCCTCAGGCACCCTGGGCAGGCTCGAGAAAGCCTGGGGCTGGAGTGCCGGGCCTGGTGCCCTGTCCTCGACATCCATTAATGGCTACCATGAATTGTACATGAAAATATCTACTTAAAACCCTTTTTAGATGGTCATGAGGAGTCTGCACGCTCTTGAGGGCACCCAGTCCTGATGGCTACAACCTGCTGGTAAGAGCAGGAGCCGGGAACAAGCCCAGGTCAGTCCCTTTCAGTGTCTGAGCTCCTGGTGAGCCTGTTCAGCCGTGTGCCGCATACAGGCAGCGGCTCAGAACACGCTGAACCATTTCTGATGGACAGACCGCCACCACTACGTCCGGGAGGGTCACGTTAGACACAGGAACAGGCTCAATGCCACTGCTAGGCCCAGTGGATCTGTAGGAAAAGCCTGTCCCAGGAGGATCTCTGAAGAGAGTCCACAAAACAGAGCCCGACAAATAACCAGAGCAGCTAGCACGTATTAGCACTAGGCTGGGTACCCAATGATTTCCAAATAGTGGCTCCTTAATGTCCCCCATCAGGCCTCTGAGGTAGCTTCTGTGTTCACCAACGAGAAAACACTCACACCAGGCAAGCAACTTCCCCAAAGTCACATGGTTGAGGACAGACTTGGGACAGCGATTCAATCTCGATTAAACTGGTTCTCAAACATGGGTCTCCCCTGACTAGCAGGACACCCGAGATCCCCTCCAGTCCCTGCACCGCTCTGCACATGCGGGCGGCACAGAGCGTCTGAGTCATTCACGAGCGCTGGACCTTCCGAGGTCTGCAGGCTCAAGCAGTGGGTGACTCAGGGCCTCGGCAGGGTCCAGGCCACCAGCTTTCTCTTTGTCAAGCACACAGGTCTGTATATGCTGTCTGTTTACTAGAGCAAAACAAAGAAGTCAATGCAGGCAAACAAAATCTGTAGGAAACACATTGTTTTAGCAAGTCACTGGGGCAGGAAACAATAGAAGGGAAAGGCCACGCAGAGAGACTGCCTGCGGTTCCCAACCTGCAGGCCCCTGCTTGTGCGGGAAGCTGAGGGGTGTGAAAGGGCCCCCAGAGGCCAGGCCTGCGTCTGAGAGGCCACAGGCCCCTGGCGCCTCTCGAGATGCCCAGGGCCCTGCAGGGCACAGAGGATGTAACTGAACAGTGGGTGTGACCAGGATGGGGCTTCTGGCCAACACTCTTGCCCCTCACAGTGGTGTTAACACATCCCTGGGCGCCTCCCCAGGGTCCGCAGTCCTGTCTGACAAGAACTTGGGAAACAGCCTGTCTGCTTGCTATTCAGCAGCTTCTAGGCGGGTCCTGTTATTATTATTAACAAAGATAAGATTACGACTAATAATAACACTCATGACATTTAAATGCATTTTGCCCTATCTGTGCAGCCGGCTCTCTGAGGTAGGGCAGAGTTCAAATTCCACACTTGTGTTGCTCCAGAGGCGTGCCATGCCAATCAGCCTGCATGCAGGTGCAATTTCCAGAGCCTTCTTAAGGACTACGAAGCTGGTGTGTGTGTGTGTGTGTGTTTATTTGAACTGCATGCCAGGCACAGGGCAAGTTTGAGCTGCTGGAAGGAAAATGCCTGTTGTCTGACTTACATACTTAACTCTCAACATCAAGCCTCAGAAGAAATCTCTGAGAACCTAGAAACCCCCAAACGGATTCACGCACTCACCGCCGGCTGGTGAAGGAAGCCATGCGAGCCAGGCTGGGGCTGCGGGGCCGGCAGTGGGCAGCACGGACTGGGCCCCCCATCAGGCAGCTTGTGGTCCTGTCCAAGAGGTGGACAACACCCCAGTAAACCGACAAATGGACAACCGCAAATTCTGGTGAGGACGGGGCAGGAAGGAACTGGACAGAGGGCCATGATTCGGAATAAAGGGGCTGGCCGTGGTCGCCCAAGAGGTCCGGCTATGCATGACAGCAAGTGAAGGCCCCTGAGAAGGTGAGGTCTATGCCAAGCCTGAAGGTCAGCAAGGAACAGAATGGGGAAAGGCAGGGAGGGTGCAGAGGGGAAGGCGGTGGGAACAGAGTGCAGGAAGGCATGTTCAAGGACCCACAGGAGGCCAGATGGCAGCAACGGACGAGGCAGGGAAACTGGCACGAGGTACAGCTGGCGGGGCGTGCAGGGCAGCAAGCCCACCCCTTTCTGAAGGTCAACACCCTACTCTATCTTTGAGTGGCCTTGGCCTGTCCCTGCATCTCTCAGGGTCTCAGTTTCCCAACTGTACAATGGGCCAGGCCTGCAGCTGACAAGCCTCTTCCAAGATGGTTCTGAGGACAGGGCCCGGACAGAATTCAGCGACTCATGTCAGTCCTGACACTTCCCTTGGCATTATTTAACTAAAGTGCATAAGGTGTCAGAGGAGGGCCTGCCCACAGGACCCTCAATAATGTAAGCCCTTATTGCTCTCATCACAGGGCCAAACACACAGCTACTGTCACTGTGAGGAATCCCTGAGCACGTGGTAAGGGACTAGGGGACACTCGCAGGAAATCCCTCAGGGACCAGGGCTTCAAGACACCCACCTGTGCCCATTCTTCCTTCCCACAGGAAACAGGCCATGACCATTGTCTATTGTTCCCCAGCCAGTCATGCCAATTGTCAGAGAAGAAGCCATGTGCCACAGCAAGCAAAGAGAAGGTGTCAGGTCTACAGATTTCCTGTGAAAAGTCCCTCTTTGTTTAGAAACGACACCAGCTTCTTTCTATGTTTCTATTAGAGAACAAAACAGACACTTGGCCCGGAAGAGTGTGGAATGAGGTAAGTTACGATCCACCTGGGACCAAGGCCCTACTTCTATCCTGAGAAGGAGCCAGAACACCCTCCCCTCTGGAGGATGGCCTCCACGGGGACTGGGCTGCCCGGTGAAGACCTCTCCTCTAACTAACCACCCCAGGAATGAGGCCAGCTGGAGCTCAGGTCTCTACAGACGATTAATGAACCCCACCTTTGGGTCCAGCCCTGGAGAGAGAGCCGGGACAGATTTTATAGTGACTAAAGAAATTGGACAACCCATCCATTCTTCGACACTCCTTCATGTCCTAAGATGATGACAACGAGGGCAATGACAACTGCAGCCACAGGAGTCCTGTGACAAAGGCACACACTTAGTCGGCATTTATCATCAGGTACGGGTTAATGTTTAAATCTCAATAACGCTATTATTTTCCCACTTTACAAATGGAAACACACAGGCTCAAAGAAATGAATTAGTTGCCAGAAGTCACATTCTACTTGGTGGAAGAACCAGGATTCAAGCCCAGGCTGCCTGGCCTTCCAACTACAAAATCACAACCTGTCCCGAGTGAAAGAAGCGTGGAGGTCTGGCGCATGATGGCGCTGTCCTCAGACACGGGGACCATCTGCTGAAACCCACACATGAGGTCTGCCCAGAGGCAAGGGCAGCCAAGTTAGGACTCCCCCAATACCGAATCCACTTATTTGTGCAAAAACAGCACTGAACGGGATTTTGTTTTTATATAACCTAATTATATAATTAACACAAAACTTATTTGACAGTTGACTTTGCTAATTCTATTTTCCCATCTGCTGCTTCAGAAGGATAAACAACCCATACAAAGAACGTCTCCAGCCTGGAGCGCACATGCGATGTGGGTGAGGCCAGCGCACAGAACAGGGCTGCAGCAACATCAGCCGTCTCTACCATGTCCTTTGCCACCTGGTAATAGAACACACCTGCAGGTCCCAAACCCAGGCAGGCTTCAAGAAAGGACACTCATCGGGGGACGGGCACAAGTGAGGGTACCCTGTCCTCTTCCTGTGTCTGCAGAAATTCCTATCACATCCTTAGAGGACACTGTTTCTGGTGAAGCAGCCTCCAGGGCAGGGGTCGGGAACCTGTGGCTCTTTTGATGGCTGCATCTGGCTCGCAGACAAATCTTTAATAAAAATAATAACGTTAAAAATGCAAAACATTCTCATGTATTACAATCCATTCATTTCCTACCGCTCATGTTTATGGTTGTGGGTGGCTGGAGCCAATCACAGCTGTCCTCCAGGACAACACCAAATTTTTATTGGATAATGCCTAACGTACACGGGTCGGTCGTTGTATGGCTCTCACGGAACTACATTTTAAAATATGTGGTGTTCATGGCTCTTTCAGCCAAAAAAGTTCCCGACCCCTGCTCTAGGGCTTTGAACCGGCTAGGCAGAGTGGGTAGGGAGGACCCATGTGCCAACGCTCGAGCAGCCTCTCAGCCTCCCTGGTCCCATGTCACCATCTGTGTGACCGTGCCAAGGCAAAGCTCCCAATCCAAACCACCGCTTTGACACATTTCCAGAGGTGTTCTAATCTGACCACTTCATTTCACGGAAGACAAAATTCAGGCTGCATCAAATAGATGCTGGACCTCCTTGCCAGAACCCAGGACTGGTCAAGCGCTTTTATTCACCCCTAGCCCACAATGGTGCCTTCTAAGAGCAGCAGGATGAGTTTGATTGAGCTGGTTCTGCCACACAGGGGAAAGACCACAGCAGCCTCTCCTACACCAGGCCGGGGCTAGGCCACCCCCCCTCACCCCCTCCATTCCTGCCCATATTGATCATCAGTTAGAAGGGCCAATCATGTGCCTGCTGGACAGGGATGGACACTTGACCCAAGAGACTCCCATCCCTCGGTGGGCTGGTTCCTGTAGCCTCGAGAGGAAAGATAATCTCTTTGTCCAAGGGACCCTGAGAGCTTGAGGCACTCAGCCATGGGGACAGGAGAGCCACAGGATAACGAAACCTGTGGGGCAAGACTGCCATATTGTCTGATGCTGAGTCAGCAAGCAGCCCCTGAAATATGCAAAGGAAAGACTATTGTTTCTTATTTGTTGGTACATTCTGCATTCTCCTGGTGTCTGCTATACACAATCAATCCCCCTTTACTGAATTCACTCTTTTGGAGTTCACCTTCTTGAGACCAAATCAGCTTAAAAGCCTGCAGCCTGATGCCAGCTTACCCAACAATTACGAATCTAGCCCCCAGCCCGTGAGCTGGCAGGAGGGGCCATTTACACCAGTGCCAGATAATGAAACACATTATCCCACCCCTACCCCAGCTACCCCCCCCCCCAACTGGCCAAATCCAGGCCTTGTGGGGAAGCAACAGAAAAGCCCTCTGGGGTCTTAAGCAGCTGCCCAGCAGGAAGCAGCAGCTAAGCCCCCAGGCAGAGCCGCCTTCCCTACTGCCCTTCCCAGCTGCAAGGATGTAGCCTTCCCTTGGCCAACCCCTATGGCTTACTATTTAAACTTCCTTACTTTGAAAACATACAAGTTATAAAAGGGAAGGAAAAGCTCGCTGGATGGTGGCTAAGCCTCTGGGCAGGGCTCGCCTTGGTAAACAACCAGCATTGTTTCTAAAAGTAGGTTAAGAACTCAGACTGCCCAGGCTGCAGCGGCCCGGATACACTTCCCCAGACAATGGGCACGCCCGCCTGCCTCACTTCACGACATCCTCCTGGGGAAAGCCAGGGGTGCCCTCTGCCTGCAGGTGGTCCCAGGCTCAGCTGGGGGAGTCGGGTCCACAGAGAATGTCTCCCTTTGTGGGCCCTAGAGTAGGGAACCAAGGCAGCTCAGTCCATGGGGCCAGGACCACTCAGAGCAGATCCCAGGCCCAGACTTGAGACCTAAGCAGGGATCTGGCCTGGGCACCCTCAGAGGCCTCCTCACCTGACTCCCACTCAGAGGGCACAGCCCAGGGTGTTCCTGGCAGATCCAGAATGCCCAGAAATATGTGTGTGTCCTTCTAGAGGGGGACTCCTGGCTGCTGCCACCATGGAGCCTAGGCACTCTGATGGGGATTCAGCACCCCAACTGTCTTAGTCAGCCTGGGCTGCCATAAAAAGTACCAGGCTCAGGGTGTAAACAGCTGACATTTATTTCTCACAGTCTGGAGGCTGGAAAGTCCAAGATCAAGGTGCCCCGATCAGGTTCCCTGGGGCGGGTTCTCCGAGGACTCTCTTCCTGGCTTACAGTCGGCCACCTTCTCACGGTGTCCTCACATGGCAAAAAAAGGAAGCTCTGGTTTCTAACCCTCTTCTTATAAGGGCACTAATTCCATCATGGGGCCCCACTCTCACGACTCATTTAACGCTAATCACCTCCCAAAGGCTCAATGCCTTTACACCATCCCACCAGAGGTCAGGGCTTCGACAGAAGGGTTTTGGAGGGCACAAACATTCAGTCCATAGCACCAGCTCTGGATCAAAATCCTCGCTCAGCCTCTCACCACCTGGAAGCCTCGACAAAGGCCCGCCCACCCTTGAGCCTTGGCCTCCCCATCATAAAACAGGGCTAGTGATGCTTAGCTCACAGAGGAGGTAACAAGATTTTAAAAACTAAGAACAGAAAGGAGGTAGAACAGAGCTGGGCTAGTTGGAGTTGAGCTTGTCACCTGTCCTGGAAAGATCCAGTCATCTTGCTGAGATTCAGAAGAGCCACGCTGCACAGTGACATAGAAACAAGTTCAAAGTGTCAAGAGAGCATTTGAGGCAGCGTGCAAAAAGCTCGACTGGATAACAAATATGGAGCCTCTTGGGTCACATGGCACTTGAGAAAAGCAGCCCCGTGAGTCTCTCTCCACCTTGCTTCCCACGACCTCTCTCAGAATAAGTGTTATAGAAAAAGAAAAGACCCACAATTAGTAATCAACTAGGTTTTTAATACTTGGGGGAGGAAGAGAAAGGGAAAAGAAGAGAGAAGAAAAGCTAAGAGCACAGTGGAAAAAGAGATTTAACTTCTTCCTTAGCCCAAAACTCAAACTTGTAAGCTAGAAGTTTGAGAATCACCTATTTCTGCTTCCCAACCTGATGGGTCTATAGAATAGACTCTAGAAGATGCCAAGAGATGATACACACACACACACACACACACACACACACACACACACACACACACGGGATTCCATGCTCAAATAATCTTGGGAAACTTGATTTATACAGTGAAAAGGATGTATGTTATTCCTCTGCAGCACTTCTACAATCTTTTTTTTTTCAATATAAACTCTTTTCTTTAGATTTTATTTATTCATTTTAGAGAGAAGAGAGAGTGAGTGAGAGACAGAGAGAGAGAAGCGGAGAGAGGTAGGAAGCATCAACTCCCATATGTGCCTTGTCCGGTCAAGCCCAGGGTTTTGAACCAGCGACCTCAGCATTCCAGGTCAACATTTTATCCACTGCACCACCGCAGGTCAGGCCTCAGATCTTTTGATATACAAATGTGCATTGGCATATCCAAGAAGGAAATATAGTAAGCAATATTTCCCAACATATTTGACCATAGAGGCCTTTTTCTCAGATAATATATCTGTTAACATTTCCTGCAATGGTATTCCACGAAACATTTGCAAAATGCAGATCTAATCAGAACTCCATTCTTACAGATAAAGAGAGCAATGCTCAGAAAAGTGAAGTTACTTGCAAAAGGCCACAAAGCAAGCAGATGAGGACACAGCTTGAGCAAGCATTCTGGTTCCTGGACTCCCTGTACAATGTCCCTTGAAACTCCAGCTCATTCTAATGACTCCAAAAAAATTTTACTTAGGTATCACTTGGTCAATTCCTTAAGCCAAGGCAAAGTAACATTAAAACAAAAGTTTAAGACACTTGTGTATAATCTTCAGGCAATACAGAACCTAATTAGTCTCTGACTTCAGGAATTCGCACTTACGCTGCTGTGATTCAAGTGTGAGAGGGAAAATCAGTAATCCACACACGTTTTACAACCCAAAATAGATGTAGTCAGAGTGAGTTATGGAATTAAGGTGAGCTTCTGAGAATAAACTGTTAGTATGTCAAAGATAGCTTCATAACAGAATCATACCAACGGATCATTGGGTCAATTTTAACTTCATGGCCTAAAATGGTGGTATTTGAAGAGTTTAAAAGATCCAGAATTGCTAGGATTCTAAATCGGGTATTAACTGGCTTTTTAAAAAACATCTCAAGAAAATGTTTTATCACATTGTATACTAGAGAGAAGAGGCCAAGGGCCCCTCTAGGCATATGTTCTAGAATTATATTGTCCAATGCAGTAGTCACTAGTCACTATATAAATTCAAATCTTAATTGATTAAAATTAAACTAAATTAAAATTTCAGTTCCTCAGTAGCATCAGCCACATTTCAAGTGCTCAGCAGATAGGTATATGGGCTAGCCGCTACCCTATTGGACACCACAGATATAGGACATTTCCATCATCGCAGAAAGTTCCACTGGACAAGCACACTGCTCTAAACTCTGACCCACCTCCCTGGTCACAGCCAATTGGCCCAGGCCAGGACACCTGACCCAATAGTAGCCAATGGATGGCCAAGCTGTCTAAAGGATGACCTAAATCAAGGGCTTTGCCCTATAGAAGATAGGCAGTGACTCACTCACCAATAATTTCTCTCCCAGGGGGTGTCTGAACTCAACAGTCAGTTGATAGTGGGAAATAAGAAGAGACACAATGGCAGAAATGATGAGTCAGAGAGGAAGCCATGAGGAGACAAAGCCATGTCGAGAAAAAGGGCATGGAGAGCAGCTGGAAGGAATCACCTGTCACCTGAAGAGGGTTCACCTTCACTGTCACAGATTGGCCAGGCTTCTAAATGCCCTTCAGGCCCTGGCCAGTTGGCTCAGCGGTAGAGCATCGGCCTGGCGTGCGGGGGACCCGGGTTCGATTCCCAGCCAGGGCACATAGGAGAAGCGCCCATTTGCTTCTCCCACCCCCCCTCCTTCCTCTCTGTCTCTCTCTTCCCCTCCCGCAGCCAAGGCTCCATTGGAGCAAAGATGGCCTGGGCGCTGGGGATGGCTCTTTGGCCTCTGCCCCAGGCGCTAGAGTGGCTCTGGTCACAGCAGAGCAACGCCCCGGAGGGGCAGAGCATTGCCCCCTGGTGGGCAGAGTGTCGCCCCTGGTGGGCATGCCGGGTGGATCCTAGTCAGGTGCATGCGGGAGTCTGTCTGACTGTCTCTCCCCGTTTCCAGCTTCAGAAAAATACAAAAATAAATAAATAAATGCCCTTCACCTGTGACTCTGTCTGCCAAAGCCAGCTTCCACTGCACACAGAGCAGCCAGAAGTGTCAGGAAATGAACGAGATTGGGCCAAAGACTTCAACCAATGACTGATGGGAATTGGTTCACAGAACCCAGCCCCTGGGCCTTCGATGGGAAAGGACTCCAACATGTGCTCTGCACTGTTTCTCCGAGTTCCCAGTAGAACAGAGGGTGAGTTGCCCTATGGTAACTGGCTTGACAGCATGTCTTTTTTTTACTTCCTTCCTCTTCCTCTCATTTCTCCATTCTGCTTCTGATGTTTCCTGGGACCACCTCCCAAATAAAGCACTTACACTCATATCACTGCCTCAAAGTCTACTTCTGGGGGAGCCCAAACTAAAACAGGTAAACGGTGCATCCTTGTTCCTTGCAACTAGAACAGCTAAGCACATAGAGGCTCTGATCAATCTGGGGGACTGGAACGTGATAAAAGATGAAGAATGCTTGACCATCACTGGGGGGAATGCAGAATGCTCCAGCTCTTCGGGAAACAGTGTGGAAGTTTCTGATAAAGTTAAACATAAACTTACCATATGACCCAGCAATCCTACTCCTGGATATTTACCCAAGGGAGACGAAAACTTATGTTCACACACAAAGCTGTGCATGAATGTTTATACTGTCTTTATTCACAATCAGCAGCTGTTGGAAACAACCCAAATATCCTTCACCTGGGGAACAGACAAACAATGGAATACTACTCAGAAATAAAAGGAAACTGATACACAAAGCAACATGATGAATCCAAATGCATTATGGTAAGTGAAAGAAGAGTCAGAAGGCTACATTCTGTGTGATTCCATTCACATGACTCCTGTAAAGACACGACATACACAGAACAAATCAGACACTGCCAGGGGCTGGGGGTGGAGGGAAGAGGGAAGTCTAAAGGAATCTGGAGGAATTTTTCGGGGAGTGATGATAACATCCTTGATGGCGGCAGTAGTGACCTGACCGCCTATTTGTTAAAATGTGCAGAACTGTGCATTTACAATGGTGAATTTTACTGCACATTAATTACATCTTAATGCAATAAGTGGGTAAAATAATAGACAGTAAAGGCGATACTCCAAGCCAGGCCCTCAAACACACCCCTGGACCGGTTGTGCCATGGGCCCTTCTCATCGCAGCCCCGCGTGGCTGTGAGTAAAGACTAGCACCCCGGCCGGTCAGCCCGCACACCCCGTCCACAGCATCCTCTCCTCAATGGGCAGCTGCTTTGCCCCAACATTCTTGAGACAGGACCTACACCCACCTCTAACAGTGCCACCCTGGCGGGGACATGCCCCCGGGGCAGGTATAACAGATTTAGGGAGCAGGAGCAGAAGGTATCCTCCTTCCCATTTCGGAACCACTGCTTCCCCTTCTCCTGGGGCCACCTGGAAATCATGCTCAGAGCAGCCAGCCGGCCAGGGGGAGGATGCCGACCCCGGTCTTCAGCAGAGAAGTTTGGAATGCCGTCCCAACACTCCCTGGAGAGCTCAGGGAGACCCCGGGGGTTGTGACGGGAGTTGGCGGGAAAGCCTCCCAACAGATGAATGAAGAAAACGTGGTGCAGCCCCACGATGGAATTTTACTCAGCCACAGAAGGGGATGCAGTGCCACCTGCCACAGCCACGGCGTGGGTGGACCTTGTAAATGTTATATACTAAGTCAAAGAAGCCAGATGCAAAAGACCACATGTTGTACCACCCACCTGGGTGACTGTCCCGCACAGCATATCCATAAAGAAAGCAGGTGGGAGGCTGCCCCACACTGCGGCAGGACAGCCGGGACGCGTGCTCAGAGGAGCAGGGTTTCCTTGGAGGGTGATGAAGGGCTTTGAAATTAGATCGTGGTGATGATTGCACAATATTATGAGTGTACTAAAAAATATCACTAAAATGTACACTTTCAAATTTTATGGTATGTAAATTATAGCTCAATGTTTAAAAAAGGGGGGGTGCTCACAAACAAAACACCCATTACCAGAGATACAGCCTCTAGCCCAGGGTGGAAGGAAAGCTCAGAGGGGAGGGACAGGGTGAAGGTGGGGGGTGCTGAGGCCCACTGTGACTTTCCTCCCCCATGGCCCTCAACCCAGCCATGCCAACGTCAGGCAAGTCCCCTGAATCCTCTGAACCCCCAGGGAGGACTTCCACAAAGAGCAGAGAGGCTGGGAATGGAGGACAAGGAGGCGGCAAGGGGAGGGGCTGGGGACTCCCAAGCCAGGGCTCCCCTTCTGCTCACACCCCACACACAGTGGCTTGCTCAAAGCTGCTCTCCCCGTTAG
Source organism: Saccopteryx bilineata (assembly GCF_036850765.1). NCBI lineage: Eukaryota > Metazoa > Chordata > Mammalia > Chiroptera > Emballonuridae > Saccopteryx > Saccopteryx bilineata. The sequence continues at coordinate 104,412,526 of NC_089496.1, read as the reverse complement.
CCTACCAGCCCCTGAGCACAGGACCAGGTCTGCCCTGCTCGCCACTGTACCCCCACCCCTGGAACAGCATGTGACAGTCAGAGCTGTTGTATGACTAAGACCAGACTGGGAAAAATATATTGACTAAAACTTGTCACAATATACTATCTGAAAATCAAAGTAGGACAGAATAGACAAATAGACAAAACCCTTTTCTGGGCATCAGGAGATAGAATTCAAGTTCTAGCTGTACAGCCCCAGGCAGGCTATGGGTCTTCTCTGGCCCTCAGTTCCCTCTTCCTTTAAAATCAACCATTTGGCCAAGATGACCTTTCAGGCCCTGACTTGGAGGAACTCAAACACTGTATGATTCTGAAAGCAGTTGTCAAAAGCACTTAGAGCCTGACCAGGCGGTGGCGCAGTGGATAGAGCGTCAGACTGGGATGCCGAGGACCCAGGTTCAAAACCCCACGGTCGCTGGCTTGAGCAAAGGTCACTTGGTCTGCTGTACTCCCCCCCACCACGTCAAGACACATATGAGAAAGCAATCAATGAACAATTAAGGTGCCACAATGAGGAATTGATGCTTCTCATCTCTCTCCCTTCTCCTTTCTGTCTATCCCTCTCTCTGACTCTCTCTCTGTCTCTGTCAACCCCTCCCCCCCAAAAAAAACCACTTAGAAGGAAGACTGGACCATTTCAAGAGCAATGATGCCCAACCCTGCAGTCCCCATAAGTGGCCCATCCCCTCCAGCTGGGGTTTGGTTTGGTCTAAAGGCAAGAGTCAGAGGAGACACAGCAGCCTCCTTGACTAAGGCATAATACTTTCCATCAGGTGTCACAGTATTCTGTACTTTCTGCTCTTCCCCAGGGGCCTCCCAAAAAAACAGTCCCCATGAGCATCTGAAAATAAGTATGCCCCATGAAAAAGCCCATACGTGCGCACACACCCCTGGGACAGAGAACTGCCAAGAGCCCAAACACAAAACACCCTCCCAGCCCCTTTCTCCCCCCAGGCAGAGCTCCAGAAGCTGTATCCGGGAGATGCTGCATTTTTCCAGAATTGTGTCATTAGTCACAAAGAAGTTCACTCTCAGGCCTCGCATCCACCCGAGAGCGGGGCTGGGCTGCCCAGAGCCACAGTGAAGAGAGAGTGGGCTGCTCACATCACTGCTATGGTGAGCTGTCCCCTCCAAACAAGCTGGGTGTGTGCAGGGGATGGAGCCTAGGCTGCGGCCCAACCTTGCAGAGGCCGCACTGTCCACGCGCATCTGGGAACAAGCCCAGCAGGGGTTCAACTCAGTCAACCTCAAACCCAACCGCTTCTGGTCAAAAGGGGGGCGATGCAAAAAGCTCGTTCCCCTTCTCCACAGACCTCTCCACAGGCAGGTGCAGGGGCTGTGGAGTCCACTGAGCCGGGAGAAATAAACATCAGCTACCTTGTGTGACCTGTGTTCTGCAATGCTGAGCCTGAGATAGTTCATGGGAGCTCCAATCCCTCATGCTTTTCCATCAAGAGCTATTGTACTCTTCATGGTCCCCTAGACGTGAGCGCAGAGAGGCAGAGGATGGTGTGGGTACCACTCTGTCACCCTGAGCTGTTACCGCTGAGCAGTCCCTAGACATGCAACTGCTCCCCGCCAAGCAGGTTAGGATAGCTGGGGTCTGAAACCAGCCCAAAGCAGTGAGGGAGAGTGTCAGTGAGAGCCAGGCCACCCCCCCCAGTGCGGTACAGGGCCGTGGCAGCCCCATTGACCATGACCCTTGCCCTCCAGTGTCTGTCACTTTCCCTAAGAACTCATGGCTTTTTGGACACTTGGTTTACTGGCCCCAGAGGAGGAGGATGATTTACTTGATAAATAAATCTGGGCAAGTTCCCGACTTCAAACCTTCAACTGTGGCCTAATCTCGCAATTTGTTCAGGGAAAAGAAATATTCCTTAGTGGAGTTTCTTCCAAGACCGCATAAACGTAAGGCAAAAACCAGTGAATAACCCCAAGCCTCTCAATGATGCCCTGAACCCCAATCAGAAAGACACAACTACAAGAAAATTCCAGAAGACCACAGTCCGTCTTAGCAATACCAGCTTTGCTTATAAGTCAGGAATAAACAGAAATGTAACAAGTTCTGGTTGAAAGGTGGCTTTATGGGAAAGACAGGACAAGAAGGGTAATATTTATCCAACGTCACAGTGCCACCTGAAGAAGACCCCAAACCACACTGGGGTGTTTAGACTCCAGGGCTGGCACCCTTCCCCCGCCTCCCAAGTATAGCCCACTGCCCTGGGTCTCAGTGCTTTAGGGGCTGGTAGAGACGCATCCCAGAGAGACTCCTAGAGGCTCCCAACCCAGCCCTGGGAAAGGGCTGCACTCGGGCTCACTGGACTCCCACTCACTGTAATCTGTTCACCGTGATCTGTTCACTGCAATCCTCTCACTGTGATCTGCTCACTGGGCTCCCGCTCACTGTGATCTGTTCACAGTAATCTGTTCATTGCAATCCTCTCACTGAGATCTGCTCACTGGGCTCCCGCTCACTGTGATCTGTTCACTGTGATCTGCTCACTGTGATCCTGCTCACTGGGCTCCCGCTCACTGGGCTCCAGCAGAGCTCCTCCAGAGAACTTCACCATCTCTGCCCTTCAAGTTCCAAAGGGGAAACAGTAGGGCTGCTCTCTGCCCATCACAGGCCTGGGCTGCCTGGGGGTCGGAGCACGGGGACAAGCAGCTGCCCGTGCCACCAGGACTGGAGGCTAGGCTGCCAGGCTCTACCCACACGGAACTAATAGTTTCCTTCATGCACAGCTGTCTCCAGGATGGTCTATCTGCTCACACACCTGCTCCTAGAAGCACCAGTGCAGACCAGCGGCAACAGGGACCACCAGGGAGAATGTTCACAACACTCTAAGTAACGTGCCTTACTTCCATTACCTGGGCCTGGGTTGAGCTTGGCACAGTTGTTCAGATGCAGCAATATCTCAAGGCAATGAGGTTGGAGTGCAAAAAGAAAACAAAGCTCCCACCTGTGGGAGAACTGTGGGTGGGAGACGCCAGGGCAAAGGAGCAGGATGCAAGTTCAAGACCACTGAGATCTAGAGCAGTGGTCCTCAACCAGAAGTGATACTGCCCCAGGTGACATCTAAAAATGTCTGCAGATATTTGGGGTTGTCATAACTATGGGGGGGCGGTAGCGCCATCTAGAGGGTAGAGGTCAAGAGTACTGTTAAACATCCGGCAACGCACAGTACAGTCCCCACAACAAAGGATGACCCAGCCCCAAATGTCAGTAGTGTCAAGGCTGGCAAACCCTGCTTTAGTGACACACCTTCTTTTCCTCAGACCCTTCCCATCACTGCTCTACAAGCTAGCAAGAGAATGAGTGGGACTATGACAATTACAACTTCAAATAAATGCTCACACCTATCAGAATAGAAACTCTGGCTTTCCGTCCATTACAGTGACCGGTAACTAGGCTGCAGATAGGGAGACCAACCTTTGGGAAAGTAACTCATAGTAAAAACAGGCTTAAGAAGGAAGTTCTGAGCATGTTCTTAAAAAAGTTTAGGTCCTGGCCGGTTGGCTCAGCAGTAGAGCGTCGGTCTAGCATGCGGAGGACCCGGGTTCGATTCCCGGCCAGGGCACACAGGAGAAGCACCCATTTGCTTCTCCACCCCTCCGCCGCGCCTTCCTCTCTGTCTCTCTCTTCCCCTCCCGCAGCCAAGGCTCCATTGGAGCAAAGATGGCCCGGGCGCTGGAGATGGCTCTGTGGCCTCTGCCTCAGGCGCTAGAGTGGCTCTGGTTGCAACATGGCGACGCCCAGGATGGGCAGAGCATCGCCCCCTGGTGGGCAGAGCATCGCCCCTGGTGGGCGTGCCGGGTGGATCCCGGTCGGGCGCATGCGGGAGTCTGTCTGACTGTCTCTCCCTGTTTCTAGCTTCAGAAAAATGCAAAAAAAAAAAAGTTTAAGCGTCTCGAAAGGCCTTGATGATGCCACAAACATCCAACTTAAGCTGTATATTTTTAATTTGATCGAATAAGAAGCACGTTTACAGGGTCTTTCGGAAATAACCTACTCTTTGTTTTAACATGGTTTCAATCGGGATCATGGCTCTTGGTTCCTGCAGGAAATTCTGTCAAATGTTCCACATTCCTCATAGAGAGCTACTGTTTATACAAGATCCCAATTGTTAAATTTGGGGGCAAGCAGCATTTTGTTGCTGTTTCTTAACGTGAGAATAAGAAAAAGAAGGAATGCAAATGTTCGTCATTGAAAAAACATACACAAAACCAGAAATGTTTTTCCCCTCATGCATGAGCTCAAGTAGATCTGGGTAAATTTGTTTCATGTTTTGCATATGTGCTAATGGAACCTAAGAAATGCTATTGCAAAAGCCCTCGACAAGAGCACAGGGAGTTTCCTAAAAATAGACATTTCACCCAAAGGAGGGTTATCTGTTAGAACTGCATCATTCTCAGCATGACTGAGCAGCACAGACTATGACGTGGGAGCACGAAAAATATAGTAACATACGCTATCGCCAATTCTCTTTACTTTGACCAGGAAGAGATAAAGTCAACCATGACTAAGCCACGCCCTTCAAAGCTCACTTCAAATTCTTCAAGGAGCTCCTACCCAGTACGGCGAGGCTGACTTGGAAATGTGAGGCTAGCAGATGTGGTGTGTCTGACATCTCCTTATCCCTTCCTGGAACAAAAAGTTTTGCGGGGTCCCCATGACTGGATTCAAACTCCACTTCTGCAATTGTTAGTTTCAGGATCTTGAGAAAGTTATTTAACTTCTCTGAGCCCCTAAATTTCTTCATCTGTAAACAGAGATGGTTGTGAAAACGAAAAATGAGAATTTACAGGTCAAGGGCAGGCTCAGCACAGAAGGGGCCCTCACTTGGACACGTGGGGAGCATGTGCTGGCTGCAGGAGATAGCTCTCCAGGGAGTGTCAACCCAGAGATCTGGGCACAGCACTCCAAGGGGCAACCCTGCCTCTGGAGGGCCTGGATGGAGTCCATCGGGGCCCAATTCTTCTCAGACTGTTTTCTTATCTACCCCATGAGTCCCTATCCAGTTTTGTCAAGCATGTGGGAAAGCAGAGACTTCCCTGGTGGCAGTGAAACCTGGTGCAAGGGTCCTGGAAGACAGTTTAATAGGACTTATCAGCACCCCCTCCACCATCAGGTCCACTTTCGGGGGTCTGTGATATGCTCACACATGTGCACCAAGAGTTGTCATAATAATAGTCACAATGATGTCAGAATAGCAGCCAAGCTTTACTGAGCCTTTGAAAAGTTCCAAGTGTTTTGCATGTAATTTATACATGTACATTTGATACATGGTATATCTGGTATAGTCTACATGGGATATTTGTTTCATATATATATCAAGTAACAACCCTACAAGGTAGGTATTCTTATTATCTCCATTTTAGAGAAGGAAGCTGAGACAGGGAGGGATTAGTAACTTGCCCTAGGTCAGGGGTCAGCAAATGTTTTCTATAAAAGGCCAGATGGTAAATATTTTAGGTGGGCCAGATGGTCTCTGTCACAACTACTCAGTTCTGCTGTTGTGGCATGAAAACAGCCCCAGACAATAGGTAAACAAATGTGCATGGCTGTGTTCCAACAAACTGTTATTTATAGAGACTGAATTTTCAATTTCCTATCATTTTCATTAATCAGGGAAATATTATTTTTGTATTTTTTCAACCACTTAAAGATAAGAGATTGCCCTCCGCCGGCATGCCTCCATTATGACGACTCACAGCCCCGGCGTCATGATTAGACACAATGAACCGGGTTATAATCTAGATCAGGGGTAGTCAACCTTTTTATACCTACCGCCCACTTTGTATCTCTGTCAGTAGTAAACTTTTCTAACCGCCCACTGGTTCCACAGTTATGGTGATTTATAAAGTAGGGAAGTAACTTTATAAAATTTATAAAGCAGAGTTACAGCAAGTTAAAGCATATAATAATAATTACTTACCAAGTACTTTATGTCAGATTTTCACTAAGTTTGGCAGAATAAATCTTTATAAAACAACTTATTATAGTTAAAAATCTACCTTTTTATTTATACTTTGGCTGCTCCGCTACCGCCCACCATGAAAGATGGAACGCCCATTAGTGGGCGGTAGAGACCAGGTTGACTACCGCTGATCTAGATTTATTTTGTATACTTAATCATTATGCTGAGGATTTGGAGAAGAAGCTTATTCAGCAGGGACTAATCATGGACAAGACCAAGGGCTCGCTCGAGATGACGAAGGGGATGGGAGGTCATCACGATGTAGCCCTCTACACGCTCAAAGGGGGCTATAAATATAAAGTCTTTGCTGACCTGCTGGATTACACAAAAGGCTGAAGAGAAATAGTGATAGATCCATTCCAGCAACTGTAGGTTTTATCAGACCAAAGAGTTGCTGTCATGACCAGTCTACAGGGGACATAAAAGTAACTGGTAGAGATGACCTCTCAATGTTAAATAGCAAGAATGTCTTGATTGTTGCAGCTATAACTGACCCTGGCAAAAAATAAAATAAATGCAAACCTTGCTTCCCTTGGTCAAGTTCCAAAATCAAAAGATGGTCGAGGTCACAAGCTTGCTGGTGAAAAGGACCCCTCAGCATGTTGGATGTAGAGTAGACTTTGTTGGGTTTGAAATTCCAGGTCTATTGTAGGAGATGCCCTTGACTATAATAAATAGTTCAGGGACTTGAGTCATGTTTGTGTTATTAGTGAAAGTGGAAAAGCAAAACACAAAGCCTGAGGTGAGAGTTCAAGTTGAGTTTAGAAACATCTGGAAATCCTACTAAAATCACCAGTAAAATTATCAAATGTTCCAGTTTTGTGGCCAACTGCTTAGGAGAGCTTCTTGCATGTATCTTCTAAGAATTTTATCTGTTTTGTATTTTAGAAACGTCAGTTGCTGCATTCCTGAACTCTTTATTTGCACTATGAGCCCGAAGGCTAGCCGTTTCCTTTGGGTGGATTGTTATTTGACTTGTGAATAAAATATCTCTTAAACCACACCACCGTTGAATGAAAATATTGAAATTGTATTTGTAAGAAACATTTAAAGAAAAGGATATTAGTTTTTTTGTTTTTTTAATTTTTTTTTTTCTTTTTCATTTTTCTGAAGCTGGAAACAGGGAGAGACAGTCAGACAGACTCCCGCATGCGCCCGACAGGGATCCACCCGGCACACCCACCAGGGGCGACGCTCTGCCCACCAGGGGGCGATGCTCTGCCCATCCTGGGCGTCGCCATGTTGCGACCAGAGCCACTCTAGCGCCTGAGGCAGAGGCCACAGAGCCATCCCCAGCGCCCGGGCCATCTTTGCTCCAATGGAGCCTTGGCTGCGGGAGGGGAAGAGAGAGACAGAGAGGAAGGCGCGGCGGAGGGGTGGAGAAGCAAATGGGCGCTTCTCCTGTGTGCCCTGGCCAGGAATCGAACCCGGGTCCTCCGCACGCTAGGCCGACGCTCTACCGCTGAGCCAACTGGCTAGGGCTGGATATTAGTTTTTAATTAGTATTTTAGTTTTTACATATTCAGGAAAGTATAGAAATGACTGAATATTGTTAATCATACTATTGTGTGTTAGAAAAGAAAAAAGCAGTCAGGTTTTGTGTCAATGGCAGCATCTAAGAGATATTGTTATATTAGATAAACGTATGTCCTGGAATTACTTCAGTAGTGCTTCAGTATTATTAACTGTATTGTCCCAGTTGTTCAGATTCTTTTTGGTGAATCTTTGTCAATGGTTGTTTTAAACACAAATCAATAAATTCAAAAAAAGATTTACCACTTTTTAAATTCCTCAATGTAAAAATCCTTTAAATAAAGGCTGTCTCTTTAAAAGAAAATAAATAAATAAATAAAAATAAGAAAACCTTTCTTGACTCACAAGCCATACAAAAACCCCAGACAGGTGCATCTGGCCCGAGGGCGGCAGTGTGAGATCCCCTGCCCTATGTCATTACTACAGTCAGTGAAGTCCCTTGTCAAAGGGCAATGCAGCTCCAGAAGGGACATTCATAATCTCCCACTATCGGTACTTCATTTAATAGCAAAAAGAACTAGGAGGGAAATGGTTCAGTAACATTATGGAATGCTTTGCCGCATTAAAAATTCATACACACATGTACTGACTAGAATCGGCTCCAGACATGTTAAGTGGAAAAAGCAAATTATGCATCAATATACCTCATGACTACTGGTATATGGAAAATAAAACTAATTTTATACGTGTGTGCATATACATATATATATATATATATATACTGTTTGTGGTCATATTACAGTCGACGTAAGCAAAGATCTAGAAAGAAGAGCAGGAAGCATTAGCAAGCAGGGAAGGCAGTGGGGTGGTATCCATGAGGAGGAATTTTGAGCTTTCCAGGCTATGTTACCTTGCTCTATGCTTTGGACCTTTTACATCCCAAACACATCCTTCTATTACTGGCGTAATAAAAGAAAAAATTTGAGGTCCTAGTTACAAGGCACCACTTGCCAACATACTTTTGAGCTCTGAGCAGTTTCCATGTACCCTGATCTAACAGAAAAGCTGGTTACAATTAATTACGGCAGGACAAAGACATTCTTTCCAGGGGGAAAAACAAACAAGCAAACAAAGGTGGCACAAACTACAGCAAGGAAGCCCGCTGGTCTGGCTTGGGCTATCGACAGTGATTTCTTTTTTAATTGCGTCCGTGAGTAACCTAACCTTCTCCGGACGCCATCATCCTTCAAACACCAAGGATGTCAGCTGTAAACAGAGCCTTCAAGGTTTTCGTCTGGTGGCTGATGTTCCAGGCGTAGTCTCCTCGCCCGCACAAACTTCAATTTATGAAGTTATTTTGGTTTGCTCCGCTGGCACGAGCACAGCTGAAGGGGGAGTCATTAACTGGGGAAATGAGATTTCCCTGGGTGCCAATTTTTAAATCCAGTCTCCAGGTCATCCCATTTTTTCTGGATGCTTCCCACAGTCACATTTTTTGTTTGTTTGTTTTACATGAAAGAGCACATTGCCTGACCTCATGCCAGGTTTACCATTTTCCACTGCTCGTATTGAACGCATCGGATTCGGATGGAATGTTCTCAGAGTTTCCGCCTCTCCCGGCTGGCCTGCCTCTATGCGCTGTATAACCACATCTGCAGAAAATACAAGGGCCTCACATCCTATCTCAGACCCCACCCCAGACTCATCCTTGGATCTGGAGCAGACCCTAATGGGGCCCTCAGCCAGATCCAGTGTCCCTTTTAAACAGCTGCTATTTGCCACCAGCTAGAGGTGCTAAAATGCTAATCTGTGAGAAGACAGACCCTCAGGTGACATCCCCATCAGACCAGTGAGGGCCTTCTGGGGACCAAACAATGGATGTTTCCAACCCCAACAAAACCTTGATTGGAGGGCCTGGGACAGAGCTATAACCATCAGCTAGGCCCGCCAGACTACTCCCCAATTCATGACAGAAGCGTATGCACTGCCGAAACTGGCCGAGACAAACCTATCCTAGCCAGTGTCTGAACCCGGGCATCTTGCTGTGGCCCACCCCCAATGTCATCTCTTCCATATGCCATGACTCACATCTCAGCTGATTAACCTGTGCTGGAACATTACTTACCCCTTTGGACAATTCTTTGCTTTAGTGATGGGATCAATTTTATGATTTCTAAATGTTCCCCCCACATGAAAACAAAAAAATGAGCTTATGCAATTAAGTTGATTGATAAATAGATAGATAGACAGATAGATAGATAGACAGATAGATATAGAGTGTGTGGTTGAAAAATGTAACATGAGATCTACCCCCTTAAAAAATTTTTAAGTACACAATATTGCTCACTGTGGGCGCAACGTTGTGCAGCGGACCTCTAGGACTTACCTGCATAACTGAAACTTTATACCAGGTGAACACCACTCCCTGTTCCCTGCCTTCTTCCACCCCCTGGCAACCACCATACTACTACTTCCTGTCTCTCTGACTCTGACTGCTCTAGATTCTCAGATAAGTAATACTTGTCCTTTCATGTTGGCTAATTTCACTCGGCATGATGTCCTCAAGGTGCATCCGTGCTCTTGCACGCGGCAGGATTTCCACCTTTTTTTTTTTTTTTTCTGAAGCTGGAAACGGGGAGAGACAGTCAGACAGACTCCCGCATGCGCCCGACAGGGATCCACCCGGCACACCCACCAGGGGCGACGCTCTGCCCACCAGGGGGCGATGCTCTGCCCATCCTGGGCGTCACCATGTTGCGACCAGAGCCACTCTAGCGCCTGAGGCAGAGGCCACAGAGCCATCCCCAGCGCCCGGGCCATCTTTGCTCCAATGGAGCCTTGGCTGCGGGAGGGGAAGGGAGAGACAGAGAGGAAGGAGAGGGGAGGGGTGGAGAAGCAAATGGGCGCTTCTCCTGTGTGCCCTGGCCGGAATCGAACCCGGGTCCTCCGCACGCTAGGCCGACGCTCTACCGCTGAGCCAACCGGCCAGGGCAAGGATTTCTACCTTTTTAAAGGCTGGATAATATTCCACTGGCTGAATATATACTATATTTTCTCAACCCATTCATCCACTGAAGAACAATCAGGCTGTTTCCATCTCTTGGCTATTGTGAATAATGCTGCAATGAACTTGAAAGTGTATCTTCAAGATTATGTTTTCCATTTTTCTGGATAAACAACCAGAAGTAGGATTGCTAGATCAGATGGTAGTTCTATTTTTAATTTTTCTGAGAAACTTCCATACTGTTTTCCACGATGGCTACACCATTTTACATTTCCACCAACAATGCACAAGAGTCCCAATTTCTCCACATCCTCGTCAACACTCGTTATTTTGTTGTTGTTGCTGCTATTACTTCATTTCTTACAGGTGTGAAGTAATATCTCATGTGGTTTTGATTTGCATGTCCCAGGTGGTTAGTGATGTTGAGCACATCTTTTCAGATATGTACCTGTTGGCCATCTGTAGGTCTTCTTGGAAGACATGTCTATTCAAGTCCAATGCCCATTCTTTTTTTTTTAAGACAGTTTTGTGTTTTGTTTTGTTTTTTTTTACAGAGACAGAGAGAGTCAGAGAGAGGGATAGATAGGGACAGGCACACAGAAACAGAGAGAGATGAGAGGCATCAATCATCAGTTTTTCATTGTGGCACTTTAGTTGTTCATTGATTGCTTTCTCATATGCGCCTTGACCGTGGGGCTACAGCAGACCGAGTAATCCCTTGCTCAAGCCAGCAACCTTGGGTCCAAGCTGGTGAACTTTGCTCAAACCAGATGATCCCACGCTCAAGCTGGCGACCTCGGGGTCTCGAACCTGGGTCCTCCGCATTCCAGTCTGATGCTCTATCCACTGCGCCACTGCCTGGTCAGGCCCAATGCCCATTCTTTAATTGGGTTACTTAGTTTTTTGCTATTGAATTTTAAGAGTTTCTTATTTATTTTGGATATTAATTACCAGTAGATATGTGGTTTGCAAATTATATAGATTACTGTACATCAGTGTCTTAAGGACTATTTGAATATAAAAATTTCGGAATCTCTATCAGGGGTTGGCAAAATAATGCCTATGGGCCAAATCTAGCCCAACGTCTGTTTAAAATAAAGTTTTATTGACACATAGTCTTGTAATTTGTTTAGGGTTAGACGGTTTAGATTATGGCTGCTTTCAAGCTTCAATGATAGAGTTCAGTCGTCTCAACAGAGACCACATGGTTCACAGCCTAAACTATTTACTATCTGCCCTTTACAGAAAAAGTTAGCTAAACACTGAGATATATAGAATCAAAGCTTAAAAGCATATGTCCATTTTGGCCCCAATCATAATGTGACAGGAAAGGATAATTCTGGGTGAGATAATTCTCGTTTAGACACTGTTATTGTCACTGAAAACAATTTTAAAATCCACGCTTCTACCACATGGTGCACACTCGCCAGGGTGGGGCAGGCACGGTGCACACTCGCCTGCCACTTCTTCCTCTTCTCTATGAGCCAATCTATGTAACCCCCTCTGTCCTTTCTTCCTCCCAACTCTGGCTGTGGAATAGGCAAGTAAAGGCAAGTGATACTCTAATGCCAAAGAGTCCTTTCTAGGCCTTTTTCGGAAGAGATGCTCTCTTTGCCTGGGGTTGCTACGAAAGCTGCTATAGGACCTCCGTCCAGCCAAGAAGGAAGCGAGGGAGAGACTAGCAGAGCTGAGAGATGAGACAGAAAGAACTCCAGAACACTGTTTGAATCCTTGGACATATGAGATAATAAATTCTCCTTGTTAGAAGCGCCCATCTGCTTCTCCACCCCTCCCCTCTCCTTCCTCTCTGTCTCTCTCTTCCCCTCCCACAGCCAAGGCTCCACTGGAGCAAAGTTGGCCCGGGCGCTGAGGATGGCTCTGTGGCCTCTGCCTCAGGTGCTAGAATGGCTCTGGTCGCAACAGAGCAACGACCCAGATGGGCAGAGCATCGCCCCTGGTGGGCATGCCGGGTGGATCTCAGTCAGGCACATGTGGGAGTCTGTCTGATTGCCTCCCCGTTTCCAACTTAAGAAAAAAAAAATTTAAATAAATAAATAAATAAATTCTCTTTGTTGTTTAAGCCAGTTAGATTTACATTTCTGTCACTTACTACCAAAGGTTTTCTGATGACTATGGTTGTGATCTTTTCATGTTCTACTCCTTACATTTAAGAGTTCATGCCCTGGCCAGGTAGCTCAGTTGGTTGGAGCATCTTCCCAGCATGCCAATGTTGCCAGTTCAATCCCCAGTCAGGGCACATATAGGAGTCAACCAATGAATGCAGAGTAGAACAACAAATTAATGTTTCTCTCTTTCTCTCTCTCTCTCTCCTCCTTCCTCTCTCTCTAAAAACCAATTAAAAATTTTTTTAAAGAGTTCATGTATTACTTTTCATGTTTCATATTATCTTAATAATTTTCATCTTTAATGAGCACGTACCCCATTAGATGGGGGCAAACTCCTACCTGCCACCCAGTCTACTGACACCAATGCAGACCTCACTGAGCGCCACAATCCTGACTCAGCAGAGCTTCCGTGCAGTGGACACCCTGAGCATCGTGACGTCATGGGTTGCCCTTGTTAGACAGGAGACCGCCTCTAGCTAGCCACATGTCCACCTAACTCACAAGCCCAGATATCGCCAAACAGGCACCTTCTCGGCCACAATGAGACAGCTCGTGTACTTCTGGCTATGAGAGACTATGCGCATCTCCCCTGCTAGACCTCCCCCCTCAGAGCCTAGACTCCGTGCTGTCGGGTTCCCCAGCTGCAGTAAAACTTTTCCACTTAGTGCTCCATCTTTGGTCTTTTGGTCATTTTTTTTTCCTTTAACAGATTATAAGTTACTTGCAGGTTATTCCCTCAACGAGCAAGTTGCAGGTCGAGGCAGATGTCACGTCTGCCCAGCCACTCCAATCGCCCAGCGCCTGGACCCAGAGTGGTCTCAGCACCTGTTTGTTGGGAGGATGAATGAAGGAGAAAACGAATGTGTCCTGTGTGCCAGCCACCGCGCCACTTTTCACAATCGTATATAACACTGCCTCTTTCTACAGCAATGCCAGCTTCACTTTGGCAGAAGATATTTCCGGAGAAGTCTGCCGTTAGCAAGACGAGACAACATCTGAAGAAAAACACGTTAGCAAGAGCTACTCGAACGTTTTGGCAAAGCCTCATTGACCCTGTCAGCTGCTGGCAGGGCTGGGGAGAGAATGCACTGAAGGCCATCTGTCCTGTGTCTCTGACATGACGATGTACAAGGAGTACTACTCATTTTTGTTTGAAGAAAACAGCCGTCCTCGTGACCACACAGGGGCCCCTGGGCCATCCCCTCTCTTAGGCATGGACCATCCCAGCTCACTGACGCCCTCTGCCTTCTCACCAGAAGCCCTGGAGACAGATGATGGTACCGTCCCCCACTAACTGATGGGGAAACCAAGGCTGGAAGAGAACGATTCGCTATCGGTCACTCCAGCTAGGAAGTGTTAATTAATTGAACTAGACCGAGGTGGCTCTAATGCCCTAGCAGCCAACATAAGCAAACCAAAATCTAAGCCCGTGAAGGTCTCAAGGTTACGCAAACAAAACGCTAAGGACAACCAATCACAGCCAACCAGGCTTTAAGCGATAGCCAACCAAAGAATTCCTTTCCTTGGCTTCCGCTCTCTCTCCACACACGTCTTTTCCCCGGCTCCTTTCAGAGCAGCTCTCCTAACCAGTTCTAGCTGGGCAGTGCCTGATTTGAGTGGATTTTTGCTCGAATAAACTCTTAAAATGTTTAACACGCCTATTCATCTTTGAACAGAAACAACTAGAACCTAGGTTTTTGTTTTCAATTCCTCATCCCCACTCTTGCAATCAACTGTGGTCAAGGATGGCCCAAGAGGCCCCCGCGAAGGACCCAGAGCCCTGGCAGGATCCTGCCCCCTCTAACCTCGTGGCCCTTTGGCCTGGGCATCTGCATTCCGCCAAGGTCCCAGCACTGCAGCATCAAGTCAGGGACCTGAGTCCTCTTTCCTTTCAAAACCACGTCAGCTCCACACCCGCCAGCAGCCCCCTGGGTCCCCAGCAGGGTTAGGGCCCCTCACTGGGAAGCTGCCGGGTTTGTTCATTTCTGTTCCACTTTTTCTTTTTTTAATAAGTTTTCACAGTAACAAAACTTCCTTCCTCTCTTTCCAGCAAGAAGTCAGGCTCTGAAGGTTGCAATGCTATTTAGATTATGAGAAAATATATATATATACATATATATATATATTTAAAATGGAAAATAACATTTTTCAAATGCCTTGGTTTCAACACCCCCTCCCCAACAAAGTTTTCTACTGAGCTTGTTCTGCTCTGTCATGGTAGAGTGACTATAATTTATTGTCCAAACAGGGACCCTTTGAAGAATGAAAGGCGACACTATTAACCCTAACACCAGCCATACAATCACCCTTCTTTGGGGGCAGGTAGGGGGTCAGAAGCCCAGAAGAATGTGGAAAACCACCTCCAGACGGCAAACCGAACTGGGGGACATGATGTCGTGCTGTGGGGGAGTTAGCAGCTGCGCAGTCCCCTCTGACACGGGGGGGGGGGGGCTGTCTCTGCTCCCCTCCCTGACACAGCGGCTCAGGTCACCGGGGCAAATTTTCTGTGTGCCCCTTAGAAGGTGGCATTTTCCTGCTTGCTGTTCACAAAGTTAAGGACCCAGCGTTAAGGATCTTTGTGTTCTGGCTGTAATTCTAATGTGCTGAGACTAAACCTCTCTAGCTCCAGAAATTTCTCAGGAGGGTGAAGGGTGGGGTGTCTAGTCTCAGAACAAAGGAGGCTGGAGAGATCACTGGGTCCATCCCGGCTGCCAGGCAGGGAGGGCCACACCCATCATTCCAGAAGGAATCCAACCCCTGCTCTTTCTTTTAAACCTGCAGCGGAAATGGTGCCACCTCCCTGGGTGAGCCAGTTCAAAGTTTAATTGAAATCTTCAGAGCAGGCGCCCCTCCTTCCAGTCCACCCTCCACCCGGGACACCAATAATGTCTGACCCTCCTGCCTGTCATCTGGTCCTCCATCCACTGTGAGTGAGGGGTGTCTTCTCCTCTGCAGACCAGAAAACCTCTCTGGGCCCAGAAAATACTCTGTACATTAAACACACACACACACTCTCTCTCTCTCTCTCTCTCTCTCTCTCTCTTTCTCTTCTCTCTCTCTCTCTCTCTGATCCTCCCTAGCTCAGCACCCTCCCCACAAACATTTAATCCCCCACAGATCTTAACTGGAAAGACGTGAAATTCGAGAAGCAAAGTTTACAGCCATTTCGATGTCAACTCGAGCCCCTCCCCCATCCCAGCCTCTCCCCCTTGACTGACAGACAACCCATTAAGAGCTCACTCATAATAGTCTTTCCTGTAAGAACTTGTAAACAGCATCATTCAAGCTTAAACTTAGGTATTTCCCAGCTCACTCGCTTCCATTTCCTTTGTTGTGGAATGTTCTCATGGGGAGCGTTCAACCTCCACCCCACCGACTCTTCCTCCCTCCCTCCCTCCTTCAGTCTCCCTGAAGTTCAAGGGTCTTCCCCTTGACTACTGCTTCTATCACTTAGCTTTGTGTGTGACTTCTCATTCCTTTGGAGGGAGCCCTTGATTTAGAGTGCTGGAGACCCCAGGTAGTGCCTGCCATCTCCACGGTTCCACATATTCCTACTGCTAAGTGTTCATTTAATGCATAATTAATGCCAGTTCCCAGCATGAAATGAACAAAGTCAGTGCCTGTTGAAATTGTGTTTTAAGTAAACTCTATGCCTGAAAACTGTTTTGTTTTTTTTAAAGAACTTATTTAATTACCTAACTTAAAGTTTGCAAGGCAAATACAAATAAAAAAGGACAGAAACCCCACACCCGGGAGTCCATCAGGTACCACAATGAAGAAAGAGGACTTGATGCGATCTGCGGTGAAATGGAGATCCTAGCACCTCGCCCCGAAACAGACACGCAATATTCCATTACAGACAGATGTCGTCATGTAAAAAATTCCTTCCTAATGTCACCAGAACTTCCAATTTTCTAAAAGAAGTCTTAACTAAGGAATGTTACGTGAAATTTTCTGATTTTGAACATAGCATGTGGGCCAGTTTGTAACCCCCGGACTTGATAAACAGCCCTCTGTGCGATCAAGGCCCCAGTCCCATTGGGCCCGGGAGAACCCAGTGCCAGGAGCAGCATCATTGCGGGGGAGTGGGGGCACGTGGCTAAAGGCAGGCCCCAGACCCCGCTTCCCAAAGCCCAGAGCCTCTGCAGCCTGTCGTCTTCTGGGACACTTTCTGGGAACGATCTTAGTTTTTAGGAAGGAAACAATCAGGAAATAGAATTCGCTTTACTGTAATTAACTCGTGTTCACATTACAGAAATTTACTTCACAGCCAGCTTTGCTGAAACAGATCTATGAAAGATATGATGGGCAGTGGCCTTTTCCCAATAAAAAATATACAAGATAGCCTGACCTGTGGTGGCGCAGTGGATAAAGCATCAACCTGGAAACGCTGAGGTTGCTGATTCAAAACCCTGGGCTTGCCTGGTCAAGGCACATATGGAAGCTGATACTTCTAGCTCCTTCCCCCTTGCCCCTCTCTCTCTCTCTCTCTCTCTCTCTCTCTCTCTCCCTCTCTCTCTCTCTCTCTTTCTCTCTCTCTCTCTCCCCTCTCTAAAATGAATAAATAAAATCTTTATACACACACACACACACACACACACACACACACGATAACTGAGCATGAAGCCCTCAACTGGCTTACAGGTCCCTGTGATGGAGCAAAAAGCAGTAACTCAGATAAATAATCCGGCAAAGCCAAAGGTCTGTACCTTCTTTCCCAAACCCAGAGCAGAGAAGAAATGTAAGTTTAAGGGTCATGTCCCCTTGCTTGGCTTAAACAAGTGAGAAGAGACATGATGCTGGATGAAAGTTACTTACTCTCTCGAAGCCTCAGTTTCTTTACCTGGAAAATGGGGATAATGATACACATTCCTAGTAGGCTCCCTGTAAGGACTGAGACGAAGCATTCAAAGCTGTAGAGTGGGGTTAGAGATATTAACATTTCTTTTGTAACAGAAAAGAAAACAGTGAAATCTAAATCCTAAAGTAGAAACCCAGTGAGAATGCTATTTGGTACTCAGTACAGTACACAGCACACCTTAAGTAGCCCATAAAAAGCTGGCTGGTAACTAAGACAGTTCCCCAGGGTTGAGTTCAGAGGTGACCTAGAGGTCTCAGAAGGTGGAATTAGAGTCGTCCCCCCCAACCCACCCTGGCAGGTCACCACAGAGCCTAACTCTGTACTGGCTGGGAACAGCCAGGCCCAGAGCCACTATCCGCCAAGGCTGAAGCCAGCTCCACGCCAGGTCCTAAGGCTTCCTGAATTTCCTGCCTGCGTTTGCCTGGCTCCATCTCCTCCTGTCCTATTGGAGAGGGACCTTTCTGGCAGGGTGGTGTGAGATGAGATTGGGGCTGCGCCCGAGGACGAGGAGGGGGCCGGGGCCCTTGGGCACCCAGACGGGCCACCTCCTCTAGGTGCTCCGTGCTGTACTCGGCTGCCGGGGAGGGAACCTTGCTTCCATTAGCCTTTGGTCAGCTGCAGACCTCAGGGAACCCCCTAGACAGGAGTGGGCCTGGCATGGGCCAGAATCTGGATACCAGGGTCAGCATTCATTCAAAACAGTTATTTATTGAGCACCTAATGTATACAGTCACACAACAAAGAGCAACAGACACATGTTCTGCCCTCCCGAGGCTTCTGGGCTACCAGTCCCCGGAGCTACATTTTTTTCTAACAACAAATCCTAACTATAAATACATTTTCAAAAAGAAAAAAAAAAGTCAGGAATTATTCAAGCAGCTGTCCCACCACCTTCACATTTAAATGATTCATGCTTTTTGTTATTGAACCAATTCATGAATTTGGGGGCAGTATGAGCAGCCCGAATATGTCTTGTAATGGGCCCTCAATGAAAATAACATTGTCACGCACTCCCACTCCATACAGCATTTGTGTCCAGCCAGCCAGCCCACAAAAGGTAGTACATTGGGGTTCCTTCTTCACCCAGGAGCGAATTTACATAAACCTAATGGTGTGATGTTCTTTAAGCCTTACACTCTTACTTTAACATTTTCCAAGTACATGTTAGGGAAACCCAGGACACAGTTTCCCAACGATACTAGTCACATCAAGTTGCTATTACTCTCTGTCCGCCTTGGTCACTCTTCTAATTGGTTTCTTAAATATCAATCGACACGTGAAGAACCTCGTAATCAATGACAACCAGATTTAGAAGTGACAGTTGCCACCGAGTCTGGGCTCCCAAATTAAATTTAAGGGACATCAGCCTTCCAAATCCATCTGAAAAAAATAACCTCTAAATATATTTATGCCTCTTACTGATTGTAGGACTTGGAGAGAATTGCTAAATGCTTTGTGCCTCAGTTTCCTCATTTATAAAACTGGGTTAACCAGTTGTACCCACTTCATTGCTTTGTGGTAGGAACTCAATGAAATAAGACAGATAAAGTAAATATTAGCTACAGCTCCTTTTACTAAATTTCTTTTTACAACACTGATGTGAGATAGTGAAACACAGTGGTTGAAAGGGTCTGGGTTCAAATTCTGACTTTTCCATGAGAACTGTGACATTGGGCAAGTGAAGGAACCTCTCTGAGCCTCCATTTTCTCATCCGTGGAACTGGGATAAAAATACCCTAGTACTCACCTCCAAGAGCGGCTGTAAGAGTGCCCTGCGGGGCATAAGCACCGAAACTGTTTTAATAATGATGAAAGCAAGGCTTATCGGAGGTGTTGCCCACTCTGGGCGGAGCTGGCTATATAATGAATTTATAGACATGTCCGGACTCCCACAAGGAAACAGATTGGGATATAACTAAGGTCTGTGTGGACAGCATCCACTTCCGGACTCACATACAGCTATTGTTCCTAACACCTTGGGTTCACATATCCATGGTGACCAGCAAGTTTGTTTACTTGTTTCCTTTTTTTTTTTTTTTTTTTTTTTTGCTATAACTGGAGTCCTTCAAGGGCAGCCAGGTTGGGGATTGTATTGTTTGCGGCAAACATCAAATGCACCTGCCTCTATATCCAGCGAAGTCCAGGATAAATGCTCACTCAGCCTTCCTCGACTCAGGGCACCTTCTCTTCATCCACAACCCACCCTCCAGGCCTGCCTTCTTGGGCCCTTTAAGGAGGTATCCCCTAAAGACATGGCTTCTAGCCCTGAGTGAGTCAGCACCCTTTGACTCTAAGTGTCAAGTCTTCAGTTGACCTAAACAGGAAGGGGTGGGGAGGTACATCTGGCTCCCAGGATGACTGGAAGCCACAACCAAACACTGCGATGAGGACTCCATCTCTCCCCCATGCTGCCTTTGTCTGCAGGCAGACTGTGGCAACAGCAACCTGATTTCCAGGCATCCCTTTCACCAGCTTGTCAACTCCAGCAGCAGAAGAGCAGGCCTTTCTGGACCATGAATCACATCCTCATCCCTGACCAGGTCCCTGAGGTCAAAGACAGAAGCAGTGCTCTGATCAGCCAGGGTGGGGTCACATGCTCACTAATGGAGCCAGTGAGAAGTCATCCCCACCCAACCTCGTGGACTGAATATGGAGTAGAAATGGTCCTCCAAGGAAAGTGGAGGTGCTGTTGCCAGAGTAAGAGGGAGTGGGTGCCTGACAGGGAAACATGAGAGCCATTTGCTCTCGAGTTCTTCAAAGTGGGGCCGCGCGGGCACCTCTTGAATCCGCACCTCCCGAAGGCTCTCTACAACCTGCGAGGCTCCGTGCTGCCGTTCCGCCACTTCGTGTGGCCCAAACCGCACCTCCCCCTTTCACCTCCCAGCTGCCCTGCAGTGTCACTTGGGTTCAAACTTAACATGTCCTTCTGCACACTTCCATGTCCCAGCAGGTACCAATTCAGCCTCCCCAACAGCGCTCCGACCCACCCACCCCTTCTCTGCAGGACCCTGGCCTGCCCCCACCTACTTCTCAGACTGCTGCTCATTCAGCCTCGCGGCCCCTGCTGCCAGGGCCAGTGCCAGCGCCTCATAACTCAGCTAGGCCCAGCCTCCTCTGCTCAAAAACGCTGAGGCCCATCTTGCCTAAAACTGGGACTGTAACATTCAGAGACTTCCCCATATGACAGTCCCCTTCTCCAGCCATCCTGCTCCCAGTTTCCCTACAATTACTCCAGGCTCCAGGCAAACACCACCCCGCACGCTGTCGCCCCCATCACCAGCCTTGGGCTCTGCCCTCGCCCAGCCAGGGACCCGTTTCCACAGTACCACCCTGGCGCCTCATGGGGTGGAATTCTCCCCACACACTGGCTTTAGGATCAAATCCAAGCTCCAATGCTTACCTGCTGCACAACCTTGGACAAGTACACCAGCTCTCTGGTGGGTTTGTCATACGCAAAGGATGAGACATAACTCATCAGACTGTAGTGAAAAATAGAAAATGACGATAACATAACTCATCAAATTGTAGTGAAAGCCAGAAAGCTCTGTGCACAGAGCCTGGAGCCCCATAAGGGCTCTGGTGATAGTGGCTTCACACTATCAGCCACCGGGCTTCCAGGCCCAGCCAAAATGACACCTCTCTATGTGGCCTTTACCGCCCCCCCCCCCCGCCCCCAACCAAGGCGGCCTTTGCACTGACACTCTACATTGTAATGTCGCTGGCCATGTGCCTGTCCTTCCCCAAACCAGACTGGCACTTCCAGAAAGGGAGGGGCAGTGTCCCTGTCTTTACATTCCTGAAGGAGAGCTGGAATCATGTCAGTGAAATCGACTCCACTTTTTTATACATCCCGAAGTATTCCTGCTCGTTAGCTGGTCATTGGTTCACAGCTAGTCTCGGAGCTGACGGGAATCTGGTCCCCAACGAGCACATCCCTGGTTCCAGAGTTCCAGAGGTCACCGTGCCTCTCTCTTCCTCAACTCCTCAGCTTGTCAAACAAGTGCTCACCTCCCATCAACCGTCACATGAAGACAGGGATAAAAGAAGCGTGTGATGGTGGCTGCTGTTACAGCAAACACACAGCGCCTGCACACCCAGGGCACTGGGAATGGTCTCGTTCTCAGTTCTGGTCCCCCACTCCCCACCTCCAAAATGGCCACCCAGAGGGATTGCCTGCTTTCTGCACCAAACCTGAAAATAAAAGACAAAAGGTGTGTCACAATCTAGCGGAGTCTAGAACATGTGTGTATACCCAACACACTAAGGTATTTATTGCAGTCGGTCAACCAATGGGTCCAAGAATTTTCAAGAAGCACTTAGTCAAAAAGTCTTAGGACTTCCCATGGCAAATACTATGAAGGACAAACACTGGTAAGATCCAGAGGGCTTGGCATGTTTTTCTTTCCTTTTATAAGTTTTGAATTAAATTTTTGGGGATGGGCATGTTTATTTTCTTAAAGGATTTTATTTTCTTTATGGTCCCATCAAGTGGCCTTACATTTACATGGCACAGATTGTCATCTGCACAACCCTCAAATAAAAATATCTTCGTTTAAAAAAAAATTTTTTTTCTTTGTCTTACTAATTCCAAGTGGGATGCATGCTCACTGTACAAACTACAAGTTCTCCTAACCCAGGGGTCAGGAACCTTTTTGGCTGAGAGAGCCATGATCGCCACATATTTTAAAATATAATTCCATGCGAGCCATACAACGACCCATGTACTTTATGCATTATCCAATAAAAATTTGGTGTTGTCCTGGAAGACAGCTGTGATTGGCTCCAGCCACCAGCAACCATGAACAGGAGCGGTAGGAAATGAATGGATTGTGATACATGAGAATGTTTTATATATTTAACGTTATTATTTTTATTAAAGATTTGTCTGTGAGCCAGATGCAGCCATCAAAAGAGCCACATCTGGCTCGCGAGACATAGGTTCCTGACCCCTGTCCTAACCCCTGTCCTAACCTCTGTTATGGTTATGCTCACCTGTGTCAATAAGAATAGATCTCAGTAATTCTTTATTTTAATTTTTATATATTGTTTGATCTTATTTGTTGATCAGTTTGTTGTTTCACCCATTCATGCATTCATGGGTTGACTCTTGCATGTGCGCCCTGACCAGGGACCAAACCCGCAACTTTAGTACACCAGGACAACGCTCTAATCACTGAGCTTCCCAGCCAGGGCCAAAGAGCACCATACTTCTTAATGGTTATATATAAGTCTACTATTTGAATATGCCAAAATTCATTTTATCAGTCGTCTACTTAGGGTCACTGGAATTACTTTCAATTTCTCTCTATTATAAACACTCTCTAAACAACCTCCTGCAAGTCATTAGTACACTGATTTTTCCTTGAAGCAAAATCTTAGAAGTTCCATTTCTAACGTCCAGGATTACACCATTTTAAGCCTTTTGATGTATCTACTGCCAAACTATCCTTATCCATTTACACTTCTATCGGCAATGCAAGTATAATGTTTGAAAGAACTTCTTTACCCACACTTCCTTAACCAGGTATTATCAGTGTTTAAATTACTGCCAATCTAAGATTTTACATATGTATTGTGTATAAGATTCTGCTTACTGGTGAGACTGGGCACCTTTGCAGGCCAAGCGATCCCTATTTACTGCCTGTCTGACCAACACCTTCCTTTTCGCCCTAGAAACCACCTCCCCGCTTACCACCCCCAGCCTCTCTGGCTGTAACAGGAGCCACCATGTTCTTGTGACTTCACCCCTCTGACCTGCAATCTGAGAATCTTAGAGTTGATGCCTGCAATCTAAGGTAACTAGTTGTTCCAGAGGGGTCCGCTGACACAAGACAGGCTAAAGGGGTCACTGCCTAGGATTTTCTAGCTCAGAACTGGGAAGGGGAAATACCAGTCTTCTCTCTACAGGCGGGAGCTGTAAGTAGCAAAACCATCAAGATTTACTGCCCCGTCACATGGAGAAAGTAGGGAGAAAATACGAAGTTGGCAGACGCAGAGAAGAGGATGAGGGCAATGAGGAAGGCTGAGAGGTTCAAGTTCCAGGGCACAGGGGTTCTGAGGCTGTCCTGGCCCCTGCACATCCCTCACCCCTTTGATACGCAAGATAGCCCCGTCTCCTCCCAGGTGAGTGCTCATATGTCTATACTAGTCCAGACTGAATTTCTGTCACCTGCAACCCAGACTCCTGCCCAATTAATATATCCTCTTGATTAGCTCTTTCTTCTTTGGCGAGTCACTTCTTCATGCTCCTTGCTCACCTCTCTGCTGGGTGTTTCCTCTTTCTGATTGATTTTTACGGGAGTATCTTATATATTGAAGCTATTGTTCCAGCTGGTCACTGACTTTTAACTTTTGTCATAATCTTTTTTCTCAGAGGACGTTTCTGATTTTGCACTGTCAAATACGTCGCTCTTTTTTTTCTATGATTGTGCCCCCAAACTGGAAGAAACAGAACAACAGTCACTTATATTTTCTTCTAGCATGTTTATAGTTTCCTTTTTAAAACTCTAAATCTTTGATGACTCTATAATTTTGTTTTAGTTAGTATAATAAATCTGACACTACGTCTTTCCCAAGGATTAGTCAGCCATTATTACCACAACACCATTTTTTAGGTAAACCATTTTTTTTTTTTTTTTTTTCATTTTTCTGAAGCTGGAAACGGGGAGAGACAGTCAGACAGACAGACTCCCGCATGCGCCCGACCGGGATCCACCCGGCACGCGGCGGAGGGGTGGAGAAGCAAATGGGCGCTTCTCCTGTGTGCCCTGGCCGGGAATCGAACCCGGGTCCTCCGCACGCTAGGCCGACGCTCTACCGCTGAGCCAACCGGCCAGGGCCGGTAAACCATTCTTTTCCCATGGATTTGAAATGCTTCCTTGGCCCTGGCCAGTTGGCTCAGCGGTAGAGCATCGGCCTGGCGTGCGGGGGACCCAGGTTCGATTCCCGGCCAGGGCACATAGGAGAAGCGCCCATTTGCTTCTCCACCCCCCACCCCCTCCTTCCTCTCTGTCTCTCTCTTCCCCTCCTGCAGCCGAGGCTCCATTGGAGCAAAGATGGTCCGGGCACTGGGGATGGCTCCTTGGCCTCTGCCCCAGGCGCTAGAGTGGCTCTGGTCGCGGAAAGAGCGATGCCCCGGAGGGGCAGAGCATCGCCCCCTGGTGGGCGTGCAGGGTGGATCCTGGTCGGGCGCATACAGGAGTCTGTCTGACTGTCTCTCCCCGTTTCCAGCTTCAGAAAAGTACAAAAAAAAAAAAAAATGCTTCCTTTATTACATACTAATTTTTTACATACCTAGACTTCCTATTTCATTCATATTCTTTTTTTGATCTCTATAATCATTAGAGCATTGTCCCTATGTGATGACAAAGATACAGAAAGACTAAATTACTGGAGTTGGGACCTTAAGACAAATTTAGCAGCAAAGCACAAACAGGGTCCAAATTGCCAGTCTCCACTCCCAGCTGAAGAAACTTCAGCAGAAGAGAATCACTAATTCCCTTAGTATCATCCTTGACTATAAAATCTGTGTCACCAGTCAGGATAAGAAGGACATCTAGCCTGGCTTGTGGGGGCACAGTGGATAGAGTGTCCACCTGGAATGCTGAGGTCACCGGTTTGAAATGAGAGGCTTGCCTAGTCAAGGCTCATATGAGAAGCAACTACTATAAGTTGATGCTTCCCGCTCCTCCAATTCTCTCTCTCTTTCTCTACTCTCTCTAATATCAATACATAAAATATAAAAAAAGAGAAGGCCCTCTAGACCAAATGAATGGAGTTAGTTGCAGGCGCACGTGGGTCAGGATTGTCTGGGAGCCCACAGAATGCTGGCAGTGCCCGTTCCCATCTCTGACCTCTTTCCTTGTAAGTGACAACTGTCCCCAACCACAAGCCTTGAAGAGTAGGGAATGCTTACCAATCTCTAACTCCTTGTGGGATGCCTCCAGGTCCACATGACAAGTGTTTCCCCTCACCCGTGTCTGGATGGAAAATTCTTAGATTTTTCTCAACAATATCGATTATTGTTTTCTTTGGCCAGACAGAGAGCACTACGTATTTTTAAACTTTCCAGGAAGGCTGTTTATTAAGATAATACAGTGCAGAACAATCAAACTGTTTATTTTTGACTTTTGATTTAATTTTCCTTTCTATAATCCACTAAAGAAAACACTAGAATCCAGAATTTGCCTTTCTTAGATTGCAGGCATCGGTTAAATCAGCAGTGGCGAGGTTCTTTCCTGTTTGTTTCTATTGCACACGTAATCCCTCCCAGCTCTAATTCTTTCCTTGGGGTAATTTTCATTTTAATGTGTAATGCCTGCTCTTCAAATTAACATAAAATCATATTATGAAGTACCCACAGATGAATTACTATCAGTGGAAAATACACCAGCAAAGTCTCAAGATCTAATGGGTGAAGAGAGCTCCAGAAATCACCTGGGCCAAGGTACACATTTGTACAGCTGAGAAAAGACTGGCTCAGAGAGGTCAAGTAATGTGCCTCAGCTCACACAGCATGTTGGCACATTCATTCTTCCTCGCAACCTTTCCACTAGAGGCATTAATAGAGCTTTCAACGGGACTTGAAACATCTTGGCTCCGCGCATTTAACAGCAAGATAAGATATCATATTACCTTGAAGAGAAAAAATGTGGGTATCTTGATCCCACCTCGGGGAAGTTATTAAACAGCTCTGTCCTTGAGCTTTGCCAGATGTTAGCAACACCACGTTCTCATTTGCTAACACACTCTAACCTTCAGCTGCATGTATCTGCTACTCGCATGTGATGTGCAATAAAACACCGACTTGACCTGAGAATCTAGAGGCCAGGGTTCTGGTTTTGGTTCTACAGTGGGTATCAGAGTTGTCTTCTCTAATATTAGAAGGACCCCTCAGCAAAGGGCGGTATACTCATTCTGGATGCCTCCAAAGCACCCGATGGGTGAGTACTGCACCATGATACCGGGGCTTGGGCTGCAGACCTGGGTTTACCACCAGATTTGGTGACGCCCAAGGATATACAAGGAAAGAAAAAATCCAAGTCCCAGCCCTTGGGGAGTTTGCGATTTAGCAGGTAAAACAAGAAGTCTAATAATTTCTTTCTTTTTTCTTTTCTTTTTTTTTTACCCAGCAGTTCAAAATGAGATGGACTACTTGAGAGAGGGCATGACTCTCAACACGGGAAAGAACTGAGCAGAGGGCAGAAACCAATCCCCAGGGAGCCAGAGGTCCTGTGTGGCAAGCCAGGTTGGAGCAAAGTCTCCCAGAGCCTCTCAGAAGAGAGTCGGAAGATCGTTAGAGCAGTGGCTCCCACGCCTGGCCGCTCCCCGGGCATTTTTCAAATACGGATTCCCAGGTGCTGGCCCTGAGTTTCTGATTCACAACATCACGGTCGGGGCTTTGTGTTAGGAGTTGAATTGTGCCCCCCACGTATGACGGTGTTGATGCCCTAACCCCAGCACCTCAGAACAGGTCCTTACTTGGCAATAAGCCTTTACAGAGGTGATGATGTTAACATGAGGTCATAGGGTGGGCCATAGTCTAATATGACCGTGTGCTAAAGGGGAGATTCGGACACGGAAACAGGAAGAGGGAAGACTGTGAAGAGGCCTGCGGAGAAGATAGCCTTTTATGAGCCAAGTGACACTCGAGGCCACCAGAAGGCAGGAGAGGGGCCTGGGACAGATACTCTCCAGCTCCTTCAGAGGGAGTGTGGCTTGTCCACAACTTGATTTTGGACTTCTGGCCTCCAGAACTGGGAGACAATAAATTCTGTGGTTCTACGCTGCCCAGTTGGTGGCACTTCACAGCCCTAGGGAGCCCAAGGACTCGAGTACAGCCTGAAACTGGTAACAGCTGCTGAACACCCAGGCCTGGGACCGCCCTGGGTAAAGGCTGCTTCTGCCGCAGCCCTGCACTCTGCCACCCACTGGGCTTCCTTCGGCCCTCGGACCCCTTCACTGGAGAAGAAAGGTTGTGGGGTGGTCGGGCTCCTTCCTGCACACTGAGGTGACAGCAAGTACACAGCCATGTTCAGACTAATCGTCCATTCAATGGGCAGCCTTTCTCCGTCTGGTCTCTCTGCTGCGTCCAGGCAGCTGTGAGCCACCGGAGGGCAAGCCAACACAGCTATGAACGCTTCCAGGAAGAGAATGCCACTCCTTCCTCTAACACCTGCAAAAATACTGAAGCCCTCAGGCTCCGGACTACGTCCTCCCGCCCAGCTTCTCTCAGAGGGGGTAGAGGGAGACAGAGTGGGAGGCAGGGCCAGTGACTCGAACCAGACTGTTTTTATTTGAGCAACTGTCTCTCCAGGTGGGACTCACAGAACCCTCACATAGGTAAATCACATGCAAACCTGCAGTCAAAGTAGTTACCGATGGAAGAACCCACAGAATTCCAGGGGAGAATGTGCCAGAAAAACAGACAGGAGTGAAAGACACACAGTGAAACCAACACCAGCACAGTCAGCACCTCTTAATTAGGAAGGGGCACCCCTTCCCCGAGATACATTTACAAATCAACCGTCTCCAAGTGAATGGTGCCTCCCTAAAGTTATGCAATGTCCAACTGATTGGGAAAGCCCTTACAGAAAAGATGCAGCAGGTCAGCTAGAGAAGAGGAGGTGGGAGAAGGGGTTCTTGCTGTGTGACCTTGGAGAATCACTTCCCCTCTCTGAGTTTGATTTCTTTCTTTCTGAACGTGAAATAATAATACACACAGCTGCCAAGTCTGGGTTGTGGTGATGATGAAAGGAGAGAAATATGGGACCACCTTTACAAAGCTGTGGGGCTCGTTATCTGAGCCTGTGTTCCCTGCCAATTTATACATTCAAAACCCAGGGGCAGTTACACTGTCATTGCCAGGTAGTCTTTGACTGAACTTGATTCCCCCCGATCTAAGTGTTGAATAGCACAGAAAAGATGACTGAACACGCAGAGAGGGGGATGGAGGGAGCCTCAAATCCCAAAGATTTCAAAAATGTCACATCACATGTCCTCATGTATACAGCGTGCCTTTCTCATAAGGAAATGTACTTTATACCTCTCTAGGGTCACAATTTCATTTCAGAAATGATCACTAATCTTCCCAAAAGGCAGAGGGGAAGGGGAAGGGGAGAATGCTAGTAAACAGATACCACCATTGGGGGAAAAAGTAAACTAAAAGTCTTTAAATAAATGTATAAAGATGTTATAAAATGGGTAGGATATTCCTACACTGTTTACAATACATTTAAAAATTGGACCTAGCGTGCGGAGGACCCGGGTTCGATTCCCGGCCAGGGCACACAGGAGAAGCGCCCATTTGCTTCTCCACCCCTCCGCCGCGCTTTCCTCTCTGTCTCTCTCGTCCCCTCCCGCAGCCAAGGCTCCATTGGAGCAAAGATGGCCCGGGCGCTGGGGATGGCTCTGTGGCCTCTGCCCCAGGTGCTGGAGTGGCTCTGGTCGCAACATGGCGATGCCCAGGATGGGCAGAGCATCGCCCCCTGGTGGGCAGAGCTTCGCCCCTGGTGGGCAGAGCTTCGCCCCTGGTGGGCGTGCCGGGTGGATCCCGGTAGGGCGCATGCGGGAGTCTGTCTGACTGTCTCTCCCTGCTTCCAGCTTTAGAAAAATGAAAAGAAAAAAAAAAAAAAAATTGGAAAACCTAGGCCCTGGCCAGTTGGATCAGTGGTAGAGCACTGACCCAGCCTGTGGATGTCCCACGTTCTATTCCCAGTCAGGGCACACAGGAGAAGTGCCCATCTGCTTCTCCACCCTCCCCCTCTCCTTCCTCTCTGTCTCTCTCTTCCCCTCCCGCAGCCATGGCTCCATTGCAGGAAGTTGGCCCCGGGCACTGAGGATGGCTTCATGGTCTTGTCTCAGGTGCTAAAATAGCTCGATTGCCCAGCAACAGAGCAACAGCCTCCAATGGGCAGAGCATCACCCCATAGGGATCTTGCCAGGTGGATTCCCATTGGGGCACATGCAGGAGGCTGTCTCTGATTCCTCGCTTCTCACTTAAGAAAAATTATTTTTTAAAATAATAAATAAATAAAAATAAAAATTGGGAAACCTAAGTGGTTCACTATATCGGGGTTTGGTTAAGTGTACTTTTAAACTGTTGTAAGACAATCAAAGACACAGACCCCTGTAGAACAACCACTCAGGGTCTGCTGGGAAACACCCAGCATCCCACTGAAATGACACTCCGACACTCCAGTTCCAAAGTCTTTCTCAACTTCTCTTGACACCCATCCATTTTGTCAGAAACTATAAACACAGATACAGGAAAGCTCTACAATGTACTGCCGACTGAAAACAGCCACAGAACAGCAGGAATACTAGGGTCCCACTTGTGTAAAATGCCTCTGTATGTTCACACATGCATACATGGAGATCTGGAAAAATGCCTACCTAAATGCTGACAGCACAGCTCCAAGGGCACATGGGAGGAGAGAGACTGTGACTTTCTTCTTGATGTTTTGTGCTGTTGTTTGACTTTTTCTTTAGCAAGCATTATCTGTGCAGATATTTTTGAATCTTAAAAATGAGAATGGCTCCTGTTTCATTGTGAGTCACAGCTGCACATTCGATTCTTTTGTAAATGCCTCATATACATGAGGATTGTCGTTCCCAATAGCTGGTAAGGCTTCTGAGGGAAGGAGCGGTGACAAAGCAGAAAAGAGTGTCCTATGGACATAGAGCTTGGTGCTGGTCCAGGCTCTGGAACTAGCAAAGTGCTTTAGGGTAATGGTCCCCAACCTTTTTTGGGCCACAGACCGGTTTAATGTCAGAAAATATTTTCACGGACTGGCCTTTAGGGTGGGATGGATAAATGTATCACGTGACCGAGACAAGCATCAAGAGTGAGTCTTAGACGGATGTACCAAGAGGGAATCTGGTCATTTTTAAAAAATAATACATCGTTCAGACTTAAATATAAATAAAACAGAAATAATATAAGTTATTTATTCTTTCTCTGCAGACCGGTACCAAATGGCCCACGGACCGGTATCGGGGGTTGGGGACCACTGCTTTAGGGTACACCATTCACCTCTGACTGTCCCATCCATCATCTCTGAGAATGGGGAAGAATAAAACATGCCTCGCAGGAGTGTCAAGATCAAATAAAACAATGAACACAAAGGACTTGATACTTTTAAATTATTCTTCTAGAAAATGGGAGACTCCATTGCTAACCCAATCCATTCAGAGCCTAGCAGGGAGCCAAGGACACAATAAGTATGAACTAATAATTGAATTTATGCCATTGGAGAAAATGCTAAGCCAATGCAGGGCTATCCCCATCAGAACTTTGCTTCCATGGAACCCCCAAGATTCGTATTTAAGGCAGATATGTAGAGCGCAAAGGCCCACCCTGGGTGAATGAAATTATAAGCAGATACAGGCTCACGTTAGCGCTGGCCCAGGAAGAGCTTGATTCTGAATAGGCCTCTCAAATCCTCAACCTCTCACAGCCATTCCTAAAATGTTTGTACGCTGCCAGGGACTTGCGAGAATACCAGACACCATGACATAAAACAATTAGTCACCCAATAGTTACCAACATGTAAACTGAGAAGTGTCCTTGAAGTGTCCCCAAAGACTAACCCTCACCTTGGTCACCCATGAACCATCGAGGAAATCAGTCCTGTCCTGTTTTAATTTATATTCTGCTGTATGTTCTAGAGAATTAAGCTTTAATTTGTAAAAATCCCTCTAATTGGGCACTACTGATGGGAAGACATCTGGGGCAGATATCTAGGCCCTGTGCATTCCTTCCCAGGCAATGGTTAGTGGTTTGGAAAATGAGTGTGTGGCAAAGTAACCAGCGGTTACTAATTATTATATATCACAGGGTTTGGCATCGTCCATAAAGCCCAGTCATGTTGGCCTCTTCCTCTTCAGAGAGGATTACAGAATTGACTGTTTAGAAATGTCTTCTCCGAGTTAACATACGTTTTCTTTGTCTTAATTGGATCCAGCCTCTTTGCCCAGGAGCAGAAAGGCAATTTTTCTACAACGATTACATCCTTCAAATGCCAGGTCATCAGCCATGCCTAGGTCTAGAAGGATCATTGGTTTGGCTTCCCAGCTTCTTTCCATTTTCTCAGCCTTGTCCTAGGAACGATGTGAAAAGCATGTGAAGATAGTGTCCCAAGCTACCTTCGATTTCACCAAAAAAGGTATGAGTGTCACAGCGTGAAATGTCTCCTCGGACTCACGTAAAGCCTCAGAAATGGGGAGAACTGTTTGCCCCAAATGTTTGGTCTAATGCAAATATTTACTTCTTCCAAAACAAGTAAAACAAACCACTTCCAAGCTGGAGATAGGGTTGGGGGAATTTGCCAGACATTTTTCACAGTTAATATAAACATTTAGGAAACATTTTCCAATTTGCCCTATACTCTTAGTTAATCTTTCTTAACCA
The DNA here is from genome assembly GCF_036850765.1 of Saccopteryx bilineata. Taxonomy (NCBI): domain Eukaryota; kingdom Metazoa; phylum Chordata; class Mammalia; order Chiroptera; family Emballonuridae; genus Saccopteryx; species Saccopteryx bilineata. The sequence goes on along the minus strand of NC_089496.1, from coordinate 104,380,633 downwards.
TGTTGAATCACTGCCTAATTCACTATCCATTGTGACATCAAGACCATTTCTTGAGGCTCTTATTCTCTCCGCCCACCCACCCCCATGTCACTTACATGTAGCACCAGTAAGTGGTTTCTGGAAACATTTGTTGAACACCTACTATGTTCCATTCATCTCACAGACACCCTACCCCATCTATAACTGTAGGCTTAGTGGCATCCACCCCAACAGCACTTAGCTTGAGAAGAGTTGGCTCTTGTGACACTCTTTGCCATTCAAGTCAGCCGCCTAATTCTTTGTCCTCACCCCCACATCCTAGTCTTCCGAGAGCTTGAGCTCCACCTCCCGGGATGTTCTCTGAGCATCCCAACAAGCTCTTTCTGAGCACACGAGCAGACCACGTTCAGATTAGGCAAGAGCACGTCTGGCTTTGCCTGAGCCATTTGCTGACCCTCCTCCAGCGCGTTTCCATTTCACAAGCACTGAGACCCATGCCAAGATGGAATTCCATTTTCAAAGGAGGTTTCACAAGACCTTTTATCAGATACACAGACCAATTACACTGGCTGGCTTCTCTCTAACCTGTAGCTGGGTAATTCTATCCCTCACCCCCCTTCCTTCCAAAAGTGGTGAAGTTCAGAGCTTCACCTTCTCTGCAGGAGCAGATCAAAGGCCTCACTTCCTGTCCCCTCATCACCAGGCGGTGACATCATGCAGCCTCCTCTCCGGCATCTCAAGTCTGACAGCGACCCCCAAGGAAGTCCATGGATCTCACGACTCTCTTGCTTACACACACACACACACACACACACACACACACACACACACGTTTTCTAAATGCAAACATCCAAAAGGTTACCACTGAAAAAAGAAAGGAGTTAGTTAACCTTTCTTTTAAGAGTACTTTTCTAGTTAAAAGGGCCGCTTCACACATTGTCTTTAGGAGAGAGGCGGGATACCCTGCAATCTGGCAGAGGAATCACTCAGGTTGGCTTCTCCTCGCCTCTCCTACCCCAGCCCCCTACATTTTTAGGTAAAGAAAGCTGCAGAGCCCTGGCCAGATAGTTCAGTTGGTTAGAGAGAGCACTGGTCCGAAGCACAGAGGTTGCAGGTTCAATCCTTGATCAGGGCACATACAGGAACAGATCGATGTGCCTGTCTCTGTTTCTCAATCTCTCTTTCAAAAATCAATAAATTTTAAAAATTTGTAAAAAAGAAAGCTGCAGAGACATGAGCATACACCCGGGCTGCCCTCATCAAGCAGAGGGGCTTGAGGGCGACTCTCCCCAGGGGTAGCAAGCCCCCAAGGCCCCAAGGACAGGGGCCTGCCACAGCCATGACCTGCACATGGTAAGTCAATGCCAGCAAAAACTGACCTGCCCAGGGCCCACATCCTGGCTCTAACAGTGAAAGGAAGTAAGGCAACAGCCAATGACATGTCCCCAGCACCATCCATCTCGGTCAATTTTTTTGGCTACTCGGGATTCTCTGCAAACCCTGCTGGAAGGAATAAGAATGCCAAAAGGGTGACTTTGCTCTTTCGATATGTTGGTGTGGGGCAGGGAGGTGTGGGGAGAAGGAGAATACAGGTAAATGGGGCCCAGAAAGGATCACAGCCCTTTATGAGCACACATATGTGCAGGCATGTATACATAACATATCTGTCTCCCCCTCTCCACAATCACAGATTCACCTGAGTTGATTAACACGTCTACTTTTAAAGTGAAAACAGCTACCGTGAGGATTTACCTGTCAGCCATTCACAACCTAGCTAGCAGGAATACTTTAACCAATTGCTCTCAAACGTGCACTTAGCTGCAGGCATGGTCTGGAAGGAAAATGATATTCCTACTTGGCCCCTCTCTCCAGGAAATCTGACAGAGACCCCCTCTTTCTCTTCCACAGTTGGAACCTCACGGGTGTTTACATTTGGAAACCACACCGCCCTGAGAAACGGGTTTGGTTTCTGCCTTATCATATTACCGGGGAGAGGGAAGACTTACTTTTGGATACTTAAAAGACTTTGGAGGATGCCCCACAGATGTCCACAATTCAAGTGACCTTGGGCGAGTGACTCCCTTTCTTTCGTCTCAGTTTCCCCATCAGTGAACCCAAGGAACCTCTATTTTGGAAAGTGGAGGGCAGATTGGTAGCCCCACTGAGGTTGGGGCGCCACACCCTGACTGCCCCGTGAGCCTCTGCCACTTCAGGACACAGGGCTGTTCTTATCTCTGCATCTCAACTTCTGCTTTCTGCATGGGCCTCCAAAGCTGTCCTTTGAGGTTCATCTCATGCTTGCTTTTAAAAGTATATATACTGATACTCCGCAGATTACAAATTCCTAGCGATGAGGCAGGCCCTATGGAAATGAGCCTAATTTATTACCGACTTCTGTCAGAAAGATGTTACCAGTTGACTCTTGGGTACAATTTCAAACAGTCCTCTGCCTTAGACACCAAAGAACAGAAACTAGTTGTTTTATTCTTTCAAATGCTTATGTTGCTTTTTAAGAGTGCTCTAACTGGATGACTGTTAAAATGTTTCAAATCTCACAGGAAACAGTTTTTAAAGAGAAACCATTTTAAAGTGGATACAAGAACAGTGTGTTTTTGACATCTTTCTTTGTGATCTTATTTCAGTTTGTCCTGTTCAAAAGAAATGCAAATCTGCCCTGGCTGGCTATGTCCTGATATGCAAAGGCTGTGGTTCGATGCCTGGTCAGGGCACACACAGGAACAGATTAATATTGGTTTCCCTCTCTCTCTCTCTCTCTCCCCCTAAAATCAATTTTAAAAAAATTTTTTAAAGAAATGGAAATCCTTATAATTGTTTTACCTATTTTCACCCTCATTTTGGAGCGCCTTTTTGAAGTCCATGAAAAGAGGGGTTTTTTTCATTTCTTCTGTAGATTCACTGTACACACAACTTAATTTTTTCTTAATGAAAAGATTTAAAATATACTCCAAATCAGGAGTTTCAAGAAGGAACATGGGACTCTGTATGTGACTATAATATGTACTTAATTTAAATCAGGAAAGTCAGTTGCTCAACCTAGGTAAACTTCCCACCAAGATATGGGGGGTACCGTGGGTGGCTCACCGCCAGCACCTATATCTATGATTGTTCCCTGAACTGAATTTTTCTCTGGAGTCAGTCCTAATCCCCAAACCCCAAGACTCAGCCCCTCTCCTTCTCCCCCACCCCCACCATTTACCTCTTTCCTGCCCCTTAACCTGCCCCAGTCATCATGTCGGAAGTTACAGGGTATCACACTCTCATTTAAGTCAATGCGTAGAACTCCAGAGCAGCTCAGTCCACGTGAACTTCCTGCAGGGCTGAGAAGGTTCTGTGTCTGGACAATCCAACATAGTAGTCAGGAGCCACATGGGACTGCGGAGCCCTTGAAATGTGGTTCGCATGCTTAGGGAACCTAATTTGTAATTCTAATTAATGTAAATGTAAAATAGCCACATGTAGCTGTAAGAGAGGACAAGAGGCCTTTAACCCTTTCAGGTTATTGCCAGTGATAGGCACCATCAGAGGACATGCCCAAACCGATTCCAACAAAGAGCCAGAAAGAAGATGGCCTCCACCATCCCTACTCCACTGACTTCCGTCAACCCCATTCGGGACGCGACCCCAGAAAAAGCACCAGAGCCCTGCCTGGAAGCACCACTGCATACCAGTTTCCTCTTGGGTCTTGTCATTCCAGCCAGAGGTCTTCTTGTCACTGTTTTTCATGGTTTCCGTTTGTAGGAAATGACCTTCATAAAAACAGTCTTGCCCTGGCCGGTTGGCTCAGTGGTAGAGTGTCGGCCTGCTGTGCAGGTGCCCTGGGTTCGATTCCCAGCCAGGGCACACAGGAGAAGCGCCCATCTGCTTCTCCACCCCTCCCCCTCTCCTTCTTGTCTGTCTCTCTCTTCCCCTCCCGCAGCCGAGGCTCCATTGGAGCAAAGTTGGCCCGGGCGCTGGGGATGGCTCTGTGGCCTCTGCCTCAGGTGCTAGAATGGCCCTGATTGCAACAGAGCGACGCCCCAGATGGGCAGAGCATTGCCCTCTGGTGGGCATGCCAGGTGGATCCCGGTCGGGCGCATGCGGGAGTCTGTCTGACTGCCTCCCCGTTTCCAACTTCAGAAAAATAAAAAAATAAAAAAAATAAAAAAATAAAAACACAGTCTCGAAAAGTCTTCCAGACTCAGGCCTATCACTCAAGGATGAACTCTGAACTATCCTCACATCATATGTTGGTCTCGCACACAACTGCCCAAGTTCTAGGTGTAGCAGAGTCATTATAGTGTACCCAGCCGAACAGGTCAAACCACGATCAGCTTCAGCTCTTTGGGGGGGAAAACCTGATTCTACTCTTATCAGATCTACCAGTTTAAACACCTAAGAGTCAAATGACGCTCAGTTCCATCTCTTCAGCCACCCCTAGCTGCACTGTCCCAGGGCTGACATCCAAAATGTCACTGGGTCCTTCAACAATGAATGCAGTATGAATGAACGAACGATTTTACCCGTGTGAGAATTGCAGGAGACAATTTAAGACCGGTTTTCTCAAAATGAGAAATTGGTGGTGCGACGCGGGATGCCACAGGGTCTACCAGGAAGTGGCTGCTTTCTCTTTAAAAGGTAGCAAGAATTAACAAAATGGAGTGCTTCCTACAGTGTTTAGATAGTGCTAAATGGAACAATATTGTCTTCACCCCTAAAAGGACAACATTTTTAGAAGCTTGATGTATTGATTAAAATCTTTTCAATATGTATGATGTTTTTAAATAAAATATTTCACTGAAATACAACAGGATGCAAAAATCACTACAATCACTTAAGCCCACGTAATCCATTTTAATCATTTAAAATCACATCTGAAAATCCTTGCCTTCACTATTTGATTCTGACAAGTCACCTGTCTGTATGTAGTCACTTTCTATTTTCTCAAGTTTTTCCTCTAAATGGCATGAGCTACTGAAATGATATCTTTTTCTAATATCTTTTTCTAACCGTAAGACTTTTTTTATTTCAAAAATGCCTAGGTATTATAATACTTTACCTTGAACCACAAATATATTGGCAACTAATACTAACTTTGAATGTCGCCTGCAGTCCTCGAGAGTTTCCTGAGCACACTGGAAGTTCCCAGCATGGGCTGACTAACCCTTGATAAAAGTGAATTTGGTTGTATGTTGAGCTTTTTCCTGAAATTCACTTGGACATTATGGAACCAAAACCCAAAAGGTACCATTTAGCAAGCCATTGCAAGAGTGATAGCTTTTGAAGACATAATTTAAACAAGGATTAGTTTGGGCACTGCAAGAATCGAGCTTTTTCACATTTAGAATCTGACAAGAAGCAGCTAAGCTCTTGAAAGATGAGAGTCTTGTGGGCATTTATCTGATGATTTTAAAAACAGACAGCTGGGGCCCTGGCCCGTTGGCTCAGCGGTAGAGCGTCGGCCTGGCGTGCGGGGGACCTGGGTTCGATTCCCGGCCAGGGCACATAGGAGAAGCGCCCATCTACTTCTCCACACCCCCCCCTCCTTCCTCTCTGTCTCTCTCTTCCCCTCCTGCAGCCAAGGCTCCATTGGAGCAAAGATGGCCCGGGCGCTGGGGATGGCTCCTTGGCCTCTGCCCCAGGCGCTAGAGTGGCTCTGGTCGCGGCAGAGCAACGCCCCGGAGGGGCAGAGCACCGCCCCTGGTGGGCAGAGCTTCGCCCCTGGTGGGCGTGCCGGGTGGATCCCGGTCGGGCGCATGCGGGAGTCTGTCTGTCTCTCCCTTTTCCAGCTTCAGAAAAATACAAAAAATAAATAAATAAATAAATAAAATAAAAACAGACAGCTGGGGACCCTGAGCAGCTCAGTTGGTTAGAACATCATCCCCCTGTGCAAAGGTTGCAAATTCGATCCCCAGTCAGAGCACATAAAGAAACAGATCAATGCTTCTGTCTCTCTCCCTACCCTCTTTCCTCTCTTTCCAAAATCAATTTAAAAAGAAAGATAAAGCTGGATCAACTAAAATCATCACTTGAAATCTTTCTGTAAGAGAGAAAGACCTTCTGAAAACACTGCTTTTGGTTTCTCTACCTCCAACCTGTCAGTATGGAAAAGAAACTTAGAAACAGTAAGAGGCAGATTCATTTATTCTTTTTTTTTTTTTTTTTTTTTTTTTTTGTATTTTTCTGAAGCTAGAAATGGGGAGAGACAGTCAGACAGACTCCCGCATGCGCCCCACCGGGATCCACCCGGCACGCCCACCAGGGGCTACGCTCTGCCCACCAGGGGGCGATGCTCTGCCCCTCCGGGGCCGGGGTGTCGCTCTGCCGTAACCAGAGCCACTCTAGCGCCTGACGCAGAGGCCAAGGAGCCATCCCCAGCGCCCGGGCCATCTTTGCTCCAATGGAGCCTCGGCTGCGAGAGGGGAAGAGAGAGACAGAGAAGAAGGAGAGGGGGAGGGGTGGAGAAGCAGATGGGCGCTTCTCCTGTGAGCCCTGGCTGGGAATCGAACCCGGGACTTCTGCATGCCAGGCCGACGCTCTACCACTGAGCCAACCGGCCAGGGCATCATTTATTCTTCTTATTCATTCAATAAGAGGCACTTCCTAGGCCGCAGCCGGCACACGCCACCAGAACAAAAGCCGTCGCTGTTCCCTATCCATCACTATGAACTTGGGGTGCAGGGGAAAGCGGGCAGAGGACCTGGGGCTCGGCCCTGCTGTGCAATGCTGAGTCTGCCCGAGCAGAGCCCACCCCTCACTGGCTGGACGTGGGCTCCCTCTCACCTCCTGCCCTCCCTAGCCTCTGCTAGCCCCCAGCTTCACCTATTCCAGGGTCCCTAATATTTTTCTTTTTTTAATGAGAAAAGAGAGAGAGAGAGAGAGAGAGAGAGAGAGAGAGAAGGGTGGAGGCAGAGGAAGCATCAACTCCCAGATGTGCCTTGGCCAGACAAGCCCAGGGTTTTAGACAGACAACCTCAGCAAGCATTCCAGATTAACACTTTATCCACTGCGCCACCACAGGTCAGGCCTCAGGGTCCCTAATCATGATCATCAAGAGGAGCCAAGCCAACAAGTCACCAGGTTTTATTTATCTGAGGAAACGGTTCTCACCTATTCTGGTTTTCAGGAACTATGATCAATGGCGAAGTCATTATGTTTCTGAGGTCTCCGTTGTCTTAGTTTCCTGTACTCCTTTCCTGCTAGAAACATGCTCAGGAAACTGATCAATATTCTCTCTGTCATCTTTATTAAGCAGATATAACTACTGCTGGCCTGTGGAGAAAGGAAAAGTGGGCCCCTGCAAAATTTCTTCTCACCACTGTTAATTCAAGAGTGAGGCAACAAGCCCTGGCCAGGTAGCTCAGTTGATTAGAGTATTGTCCAAATGTGCCAAGGTTGTGGGTTTGATTCCCACTCAGGACACATACAAGAATCAACCAATGAATGCATAAGTAAGTGAAACAACAAACTGATGTTTCTCTCACTAGCTCTCTCCCTAAAATCAATAAGTTACAAAAAAAGAGTGAGGCAACAGATGTAGAATTGAAAAAAACACAAAAACCTTCACTGCAACAACAACAACAAAAAGGAAATACATAAAAGGCATTCTGCAAACACTACTATTATTTTGACACTGGCTTGCTTGTCAATTTTCTGAGATTCTGAAATATAAATAGATAAAGTTAACCTGAGCTTAATCATTTAGCTCATATCCATAAACTGGCATAAATTCAGTCTCAATCTTTTTTTTTCCTTAACTGTTTTTTAGGAGTCATCTAAGAGTGACCAAGTCGATGTTTTCTCATGAGACTCAGACACATAAACAGCTCACAAAATATATTTGAGTGGTTTAAAATTTTGAACCCAGATCTCAATCTTTTCTTATTTCAAAACAACTGTCACCAAGGTGCAATTTGCTTGCTACCTTTCCTATTCACTAACAATGAATCAGTTTAATATGCTTATAGATTTATTTTATTGCTATATTCATGTTTTCCACTTTATACACGCTTTATTATAGTAAGAGTCTGCCTTTCAGAATACATAATAATAACAAAAGATAAGCCCCATAATTATCCACAACATGGACAACTTACAAATCCTTTATAGCATTTGCAAAGTGTGTCTGTCTTTCTTCAAGGCCTGTTTTTCTATTGTGTGGGACAAATGTGACTTTTACTTGAAAGCCACATTTCAGATTGTTTACAATATATTTTTTAAGTGAACTAAATTAAATTTCATATACACCAGTTATATTTCTCATCTGTAACCATTCATAAAAATTTTCAAGAAGTGTTTTCATTTTTATTTATTTATAATTCTTTTTATTTATTCAATATTTTTTTAGATAAGAGAGAGAGAGAGAGAAGGGGGAGGAGCAGGAAGCATCAACTCTCACATGTGCCTTGACTGTGCCTTGACTGGGCAAGCCCAGGGTTTTGAACTGGCAATTTCAGTGTTCCAGGTCGACTCTTGATTCACTGCATCACCACAGGTCAGGCTCATTTTTATTTTTTAATGTTTAAAAAGATATCTTTTATTTATTCATTTCAAAGACAGAGAAAGAAACATGGATTGGTTCTTTATGCACTCATTGGTTGATTCTTGTATGTGCCCTGACCAGCCAAATAAGAAGTGTTTTTAAACATTCTAAACAACTCAGATTTTTTAAAGAAACTATAAATTTTATGTTAGATATTTCACTAAATTGACTAGAGATTTCACTTTTTAATATTTAGATAATGTAATTATTTGCAGAATTACTTAATAGAATGACTGCAGGCCTGACCTGTGGTGGCACAGTGGATAAAGCATCGACCTGGAACGCTGAGGTTGCCGGTTCAAAACTCTGGGCTTGCTTGGTCAAGATACATATTCAGGAGTTGACGCCTCTCATTCCTCCTCCCCCTTCTCTCTCTCTCTCTCTCTCTCTTCTCTAAAACAAATAAATTTAAATAATAATTTTTAAGAAAGAATGACTCCAGCCCTGGCTGGGTAGCTCAGTTGGTTAGCGTCTCCTCCTAATATGCCAAGGTTGCAGATTCAATCCCAAGTCAGGGCACATACAAGACTCAGCCAATGGTCTGACCTGTGGTGGCACAGTGGACAAAGCATCGACCTGGAATGATGAGGTCACTGGTTCGAAACCTGGGGTTGCCCGGTCAAGGCACTTACTAGAAGCAACTACTACAAGTTGATGCTTCCCACTCCCTCCTTCTTTCTCTCCTCTCTCTAAAATCAATAAATAAAATCTTTAAGAAAATGAATCAACCAATAAACGCATAAATAAGTAGAACAAAACCACATTTCTCTCTCTCTCCCTTCTTCTCTAAAATAAATAAAACTTTAAAAAAAATAAAAGAATGACTTCAAATATATGAGAACTAAGAGAAAAATAAATTGCTTTTATTTCTAAAACACTTCCACATTAATTACAATGTATGTGCTCAAATATTTAATAAAGACCCAGCAAGAAGAAAATAGGAGCACTAAAACTTGTGGCTTCTGTTTAGAGAACAGAAAGAGAGAGAGAAACATGAATTTACAAAGGAAATATCCATGTAAGTGATTAATTTTTCTCATTCATGTGGCAGTCTCTCTATTTCCTTGCAGGCAAGATCCTTTCCAATTCAAAAGCATCGTCAAGAGCTATGTTCTCACCGTGAGATGACCACCAAACTCTCAAACAGAAATGGAAAAGACTCTAAAAGGACAAGAAATGTAAGGCATGGCCCTGGCTGGTTGGCTCAGTGGTAGAGCATCGGCCTGGCGTGCGGAAGTCCCAGGTTCGATTCCCGGCCAGAGCACACAGGAGAAGCGCCCATCTGCTTCTCCACCCCTCCCCCTCTCCTTCTTCTCTGTCTCTCTCTTCCCCTCCTGCAGCCAAGGCTCCATGGGAGCAAAGATGGCCTCTGCCTCAGGCGCTAGAATGGCTCTGGTCACAACAGAGCGATGCCCCGGATGGGCAGAGCATCGCCCTCTGGTGGGCATGCCGGGTGGATCCCGGTCGGGCACATGCGGGAGTCTGTCTGACTGCTTCCCCGTTTCCAGCTTCAGAAAAAATACCAAAAAAAAGGAAATGTAAGGCACATTCTTGAGTGCTTTTAATTACTGTAATTCCATCATTTCGTATAAAACTCCAGCCTGCAACACTCTCCCCTAAGGTTCTGAAAGAAACAATTTGTTGACCTGAATAACCCAAATATCAGGCAATGAATTCATTTCAGTGATAAAAAAAGGGGGAGAGACCAATTTTGGGGAGAAAACTGATAACACTTTGCTTTAAAAGAAGCAACCAAATCTGAAGAAAAGGGAAAAAGCATGCCCCAGGCAAAGGAACGTGTGGAGCAGCAAATCTAGGGAGAATTCCCTGGACAACAGGGGACACCAGTGAAACTTGCAAAGCACCCAGCATCATCCTAACCACTGACTTCCCAAGAAGTCATTTCAGAATGGAGGGAGGGAGAAAAACTTCCAGCCCCAGCCCTGAGATGTACACCAAAGTCCCACCACTAGGTGGCAGCTGCAAAGGTTGAGAATGGGGCGGGGTGGGGGCTCTGTTTTCTCCACTTCCTCCCTCCAAGATGCACTGCCCAGTCCAGAGGAGAGCCCACCAGCCCCCACCTTGATCCAGCTCGCTAAAATTTCGGATTAGGCAAAAAGAAAGAAAATCAGGCCCTAGAACCTGAAGTTGCCAAGTAGCTGCCTCTCCTACAAATCTGTTCTCACACCGAAGCTGAGCAATTGGGGGGCGCCGGCGGGGGCTAGACCCGCATACTTGAAACTCTGCTGGGGTTTTCAAAGCAGACCTTCTAGGCAGCTGCTGTAGAGCGACAAGTGACGACAAAATTACGACGTGAACGCTGGATTGAATTGCTAGGCTCTGCATCACCCAACCCGCACAGCGTGTACAGAGCCACAAGGTGATGGAACCGGCTGGATAAACACAAGTCGTTTTATTGCTGGCCAAAAATTCTTCCTGCATTCATCAAAGTGGGTGAATGAAAATATTAAGAAGTAAGTATGGCATTTTCGTGGGCTGCTCCCCGAGTAGCCTTCTGAAGTCAAGACCTTACTTAGGCTGCCTCCTACCTTGGGTGTCAAATAAAGCCTCCTCCCATGAAAGGGAAAAACCACTTCCCCGTTTTATAAAAGGCTGCACGCCAGAGCTCAAATCTTGCAAAAGAGAGGTTACATAAATCCCAGGTGTTCCTAAATATGTATGTTTACAGGCACACAATCATTTCAGGAACCATCTAAGTTTCTGGGCCACTTTTTTTTTTCTTTTCATCTCAAGGAACCGTCAAAACGTATGTTTATAGCTTTGACTTCAGGATCTTCCGCACTCCATTTAGACATCTCCTGCCAGCTAAATGCAGAAAATGTAATGATTTACACCCAAAACGCACTTAAGCACCGGCACACTTACCTTTCTTTTAACTGAACCAAAATCAAACAATTCAGCATCTCCACCTACCCCCCAAGAAAACAACCTCTGAAACCCTAAATTATTCTAGGTGATTTGTACAGCCATCCTTTCGTTATTCTAGGAACAGACTAATTCCTCAACATCTTTGCCTTTAAAAGGCTTCCTTCCACACGACGGGATTTCCCTAAGAAACATTCCCAGCGGATGGTTTCCAGCAATAGCCTGTATCAACTCAGCCTGCGCAAGCAAAGACTTGGCTTCTGCTCATTCCACCACCCACCACACACACACACACACACACTCAAACACACACCAGTTCACACTCATAGAACCATCCCGGGCCGACTCGAAAAGCTATTTTATTTGCATGTTTGTCCATGTCTTCCTGAATGAATGCTTTTCCAACTGACCTTTTCAACAGCTGCCGAGATGTCTGCAAGGTTAGAGCAGGAAACTAGGGTATATTTTATCATCCTAACCCCTGCAACCTCGATGTTTCTCCTTCTCTACCCAACTCTAGCTTCTCTGAGCCCACGAGCAGGAACCCTGAAGCGTTTGCAGAGCAGCTCTCCGAGGTGTCCTGCTCGCGACCAACTCACTGCGGGCATCCTGCACACACGCGCCCTGCCCGCACGCCGCCCGACACCCGCACCCTGGCCCGCGGCGAACGAGCCAGGCACGCACCAGCGCTGCCTCTTACCTTCCCTGGCTTTCAACAAGACCGTGTTGGCCACGATGTTTTCCAGCTCCATTGACAGTCGGCGGTCAGCGAGGGAGCCGGCCGGCGGGGCTGTCAGTGCCTGGGGGGTGCTGCCGCTGCTGCTGCCGCTGCTCGGGCTGCCGCCGCTGCTGCAGGAGCCGGAGCCGGAGCCGGGAGCCGGGAGCCCGCCTTTCCTACCGCATTATTCCTGCTCTTATCCTTCAGAGTTTTCCCCCTCTTGCAAAGAGGAGCCGCCGCCGCCGCTTCTTCCTCCCTCTGTGTCCCCCCTCCCCCCCTCCCTCAACAGTCTTCCCCCCCACCCCCCACCCTCCGCGTTTCTCTGTCACTCCATTCTCCTCCCCTCCGGCTCCCTCAGATGCTTTAATGCCTCGGATGCTTCTGGCTCCCCTCCGTCCCTCCTGGGGGTGTGGTACTAGCAGGCTTGGGCGGCCGTACTGCGCAAGCGCCAGGCCGGGCCGCGCCTACTATCTCGGCGATGGCGGCGCGGGGCCCGCTGGGACTTGTAGTCTTCCCGGCGCGCCGCGCTGGGGCCAGGGTGGTGTGCAGCAGCCGGAGTCCAAGACCCGCCCCGGTACCCGCACCCAGTGTGAAGGCGGGCGCGGCGCTGCGAGAGGCGGCGGGGTAATCTAAGGTGGCCCGGCTGAGTGGGAGCCTCAGTGCCGAGGCCCGGAGTCGCACGCCCACGCTCCAGGCTCCGGCTCGTCCGCTTCCCGCCCTGTCGAGAGCGGAAAGCGAAGTCCACAGGCCCGGGCGGAGGCTGGCAAAGCGCCGCGGCCCGGCAGGAGCCCGTGCGGGTCAGACCGACCCTGGGGACGTACTCGGGATGGAAGGAAGTTCGGCCTAGCCCGGCGGTGCGCCGCACCCCCTTCCTCTGGGCCACGCCGGGCCCACGCGGGGGCTGCAGCCCAGAAGCAGCGAGACGCGCCCGCGGGCCCCGCACCCGGCGGCCGGTGCCTGTGCTCCGTCTCACACGCACACGTGCCCGGCCGCCGACAAAGGTGGACTTTGTTTCCTCCAAGGGCGTGAAGGAGTCTGCAACTCCGCGGCGACCCGGCACTGGCGGCCTCGTCGGTGGCCGCGCAGCCCGAGCGCCCCCCGGCGGCCGCGGGGTGGGGCGGGCGGCGGGTCCAAGCGAACTGCGTCCGGCGGCGCCCGGGACGGCCCGCACCCACATGGCGGGGACTCCAGCGGTCCCTACGTGGGAAGCGGCCCGTTGAGCTAATAAACTGCCTTCTAGTACGCGGGGTCTGCAAATCATCGAGCCCCATTACAACCAAACTCATTCAGATTAATAAAAACGCAGACGGAATCGCCTGAGTCGGCAGTGGGGAACGTTAATGAGTAACAGCGCCAAGCTGGTGTTGGAAATGCAATTTCAAATCCCGGGCTTATTTATATTGGGGCTCTTAGCGCCTTTCTGCTGTATGCCCAAAACATCAGACTCAGAACATTCAGCTTCTCTTACTCTGAAGTCCCTACTACTGGGAAATGGACCCTCGGTCAACCCGGGGGTCTGCGATGAGCGTCCTCTGGCCTGGGGGAGGGGCAGACTGGCCCTAAGAACAATGAGGTCTTTGCCTCCTCTGCATCCTGTGGGCCGGATATCCGTTCAGATGCTTGCTATGGGCCTTCTCTGTGCAAAAGGAGGAAACCTTCTGTCCCCAGGGCTGCCAGGAAGTGGCAGGGAGGTGCCGAGAGAAACGGAGAACAATTATTAGGCATTGGAGACTATAAAGAAATTAATAGACTTTCCAGAACTAGGAAACCAGAATGGTTGCTGATTCCAATAACACAGGATTGTTTGTTTCCTAATGGAATATACCCACCACCACCACCACTTCCTAGTGTCTGGATTTGAGGCACTGGGTCTCCTAGGACCTCTCGTCTTGTCTTCTGCGAAGTAGGGGCCATAGCAGTTTACCTGTTAGAAGGCCTGGAGCTGAGCAGATGACTTCTTAGGCATCTTCCACTCCAGTATTTACTGTCCTAAGCAACTCAGACTTCGTCTTGGCTACATATCCACATGCCCAGAGCCCTAACATATAATGGAAAGGTCTCAGAGAGAGAATCCTAGAGCTGGCAGAGAATCCTCAGAGCCGCCAACTACAATGATCACTTGCTGGCTGCCTAAGGCCTGATGTAGCCCTAAGTTTATTTTGGCTGACATTTTAAAAAGAAAAAAAAAAACACTAATTTTGAATGCCTTTAGATGACTTGTGCTCCATAGCAGCCTTCTCAAACCTTTATGTACATACATGTTATCTAATGCTCTTGTTAAAATGTAGATTCTGGCTCTGTGAAGAGTCCTAAGATTCTGCTATTTCTAACAAACTCCAAGGCTCTGTCAAGATTGCCAGTCCATACACCACACTTTGAGTAGCAAAGCTCTACAGTTACCTATAATCCCCACTACCCCTAATGTCTCCTACCCAGCCCAAGTCACCAGTGATTTTACCTATCTCATCCCTGTAGGCATTTGAGCTTGTAGCACTGGAAGATCCCTGCCTGTCCTCACTCCTTTTACAGATGTGAAACAGACCAGATAAAATATCTGGGCTCTGCATGGTCACTTAGCAAGCCTATCTGTTGGCCCTGGCCGGTTGGCTCAGCGGTAGAGCGTCGGCCTGGCGTGCGGGGGACCCGGGTTCGATTCCCGGCCAGAACACATAGGAGAAGCGCCCATTTGCTTCTCCACCCCCCTCCTCCTTCCTCTCTGTCTCTCTCTTCCCCTCCCGCAGCCAAGGCTCCATTGGAGCAAAGATGCCCCGGGCGGCCCGGGCGCTGGGGATGGCTCCTTGGCCTCTGCCCCAGGCGCTAGAGTGGCTCTGGTCACTGCAGAGTGATGCCCCGGAGGGGCAGAGCATTGCCCCCTGGTGGGCAGAGCGTCGCCCCTGGTGGGCGTGCCGGGTGGATCCCGGTCGGGCGCATGCGGGAGTCTGTCTGACTGTCTCTCCCCGTTTCCAGCTTCAGAAAAATACAAAAAAAAAAAAAAAAAAGCCTATCTGTTGCTCTCTCTGCCACATGGTAGTACATCTTGCCTACAAAACAAATGGCTGTACTTCAAGTATCTGTGCCTCTATGAAGAAATCAGGACATTCCAATGTAAGAATGAAATGATAATGGCTAGATTTATTGGATACCAATTGCAGCCCAGGTCCTGTGCTAAGTGCTTTCCATCCATCAGTGGTCCCCAACCCCCGGACTTTGGACCGGTACCAGTCCGTGGGCCATTTGGTACTGGTCCGCAGAAAAAGAATAAATAACTTACATTATTTTCGTTTTATTTATATTTAAGTCTGAACAATATTTTATTTTTAAAAAATGACCAGATTCCCTCTGTTACATCTAAGACTCACTCTTGACGCTTGTCTCAGTCACGTGATACATTTATCCGTCCCACCCTAAAGGCCGGTCCGTGAAAATATTTTCTGATATTAAACCGGTCCGTGGCCCAAAAAAAGGTTGGGGACCACTGCTTTACATGGATTATTTCATTGACCACAATATCTGGATGAGGTAGAGAACATAGCCCCATTTTATAGGTAAAGTCATCAGGTTAGGAGAGGTATTATAACTTGCTTTAATGTCACGCAATAATAAGTAGGCAACCTGGGATTTGAACCTAGCAGTCTGACTCAGAGTCTATGCATTTAATTTCTGGGTAGAGCAGGCTGGCAGGCAGAAGTTGGTTGCAATTGTTCTGTTTGACTGCCAGAGGGAAATTAAATTGTATTGTAAGAAGGCAGTTGGCTAAATGATTAAGACTTGAGGAGGTTTTCCATCTCCATCCACAATTCCACCATTATAGCTTCACTCCTTGCAATTAACTGCATTAACTACTCAGTCCTCTTGAAAAATGAGTTTGATTCAAGGAAGAATGGCCCATTAAATATCAATAGGTAAGTAGGGAATCTTGCTGGCTGACAGCACGAGTGGAAATCCAAATGGAGGGCTGGGTGAGTTTGATAGGGATGGGAATATGCAAGAGATAAACAGTGACTTCCAATCCACTCAGGAGCAGCTGAGCTAGAAATGCAAAAGAAATAGGAAATCTCATTCTGCTGGCACCTGTATTGCATAGATAAAGCTGCTCAGTCAGAGTACTTTTATTATTATTATTATTGATTGATTTTAAAGAGAGAAGGAGAGAAACATTGATCTGTTGTTCCACCCATTTATGAATTCGTTGGCTGACTCAGGTATGTGCTTTAACCAGTTGTAGATCCAACCCGCAACCCTGATATACCAGGATCATGTGGTAACCAACTGAGTTACCTGGCCAGGGCGTTGGTCAGAGTTGTTGTAAATACGAATGAACTATTCCGGAACATCACAAACCTATCTTCATCCTAAAATCTGGATTGCTTTGCCTGAATAATCAAATTGGCTTTTTGAACAGTGCCTAAGTTGGAGTTTTCATTCTGCTCTTTGCCCCACAGCTTTCTGATCATTAGAAAACAGCTGGAGAGAGTGTTTTCATTCTCCCATTTATTCTCTCATTCTTCAAAGTTTAGCTTTATGTGTGTGGAGCATTGTAGGGAATACAAAGGTGATTTCCCAGAAGAGCACAGCACTGGGAAGGAAGGCAGACTGGGAGGCAACCCGCCGAGATAAAGTGGAATAAGGGCCATTGTGGACACAAAGGACTTGGAAACGGAGAGAAAGAAGTAATTTCAGGCACCTGGGAAGATTCTAAGGAGGAGAAATGAGATCTGAAAGTGGGGTTGGAGTCATGAGGTTTCCAGTTGCATTCCCTCCCTCTGAGAAGTCCTTTCGTTGATGGCCCAAGTTACCAAATTTAACATTAAAAATTTTGCCATGGTGTAGACCACCTGTCATTCTTCTATTAATATTTTTCTTTAAAGTCAAGTTACTTTAAAACTTTTTATTCATCCTAACCCATCATATTTATGAAGTGTGAGTAGTTGAAGTAACACGCTTTCGGGAAAAACTGACCTCCAAGCAACACACTTTGAAAAGATCACTGCCAAGCAGTCGGGCCTGAGCAGCCTTTGATTCAAGATGAACCAGCTGTAGAGCGCTGTCTTGATGTGCTAAGGTTGTAGGTTCAATCCCCAGTCAGAGCACATACAAGAATCAACCAATAAATGCATTAAAAAATGGAACAAATTGATGTCTCTCTCTCTTCCTCTCTCTCTGTAGAAAAGTCAATAAACATTAAAAAAATTAAAAACAGAAACGAGCCTGACTGGGTGGTGGCGCAGTGGATAGAGTGTTGGACTGGAATGCGGAGGACCCAGGTTTGAGACACCAAGGTCGCCAGCTTGAGCGCGGGCTCATCTGGTTTGAGCAAGGCTCACCAGCTTGAGCCCACGGTCGCTGGCTTGAGCAAAAGGGGTCACTCGTTCTGCTGTAGCCCCCCAGTCAGGGCACATATGAGAAATCAATCAATGAACAACTAAGGTGCTGCAATGAAGAACTGATGCTTCTCATCTCTCTCCCTTCCATCTGTCCTCTCTGACTCTCTCTGTCTCTGTCACAAAATTAATTAGTTAATTAATTTTTAAAAAACACAGAAATGATTGCTTTAAAAAAAAACAAAATGGTGAACCAGCAGATCTTAACAAATCTGTTTGGATGCTTCACTCTGGTGTTGCTGGATAATTAAAATCTATGGGCATCTAAACACCCAGCTTGGTAACAAGACTTCCCAGGGTCATTGGCTGGGTTTTTAACAGCAAGTTCAGAAAAGAGATCCTGATGAAATGCATATGTCTGTTGATCGTCCCAAGCACATGTCGTCTCTGTGCACCTGGTGCCACAGTCTTCAGTGAGACTACAAGGCCTCCTTCCTTGGTGCCATGTGCACTCAGGCAAGCCCCCACAGTAGACTTACTCGGGCACTAAATTGTTAAAAAGTTGTTGCCTCCAGGCCCTGGCCGGTTGGCTCAGCGGTAGAGTGTCGGCCTGGCGTGCGGGGGACCTGGGTTCGATTCCCGGCCAGGGCACATAGGAGAAGCACCCATTTGCTTCTCCACCCCCACCCCTCCTTCCTCTCTGTCTCTCTCTTCCCCTCCCGCAGCCAAGGCTCCATTGGAGCAAAGATGGCCCGGGCGCTGGGGATGGCTCCTTGGCCTCTGCCCCAGGCGCTAGAGTGGCTCTGGTCACAGCAGAGCTATGCCCCGGAGGGGCAGAGCATCGCCCCCTGGTGGGCAGAGTGTTGCCCCTGGTGGGCGTGCCGGGTGGATCCCGGTTGGGCGCATGCAGGAGTCTGTCTGACTGTCTCTCCCCGTTTCCAGCTTCAGGAAAAAAAAAAAAAAAAGTTGTTGCCTCCACTGTATTTAGTAGTCTGTTGACCAAGGGCAACTGCTAAGTGGGTGGTGAGGCCACTTATTTAGTTAAGTGTCTGCCTTCCTACTTGAAGTCCCGAACATGGTAAGTGCCTTATATGTAGTGAGCATTTGGCGATATTGGCTGACTTTGAGCAAATATGGCGTCACTCAACCCCACCTGTGCCTCTGGGGTGCTGGTTATTCCATATTAGTTAACTATCAAAACTCCCACATTCCTGCCAGGTCAGAGATAAAAAGGGAAAAGCAAGGGAGATTGGCCTCCTAGTGTCAGAGGTCAACATCACAGAAAGCCATGGGCAATCTCTCAGTGCCTGGACCTTCCAGTAGTCTGACTGTCCCTCTGTCCTCAGATACAGTGGTCTCCTGTGATCAGCCCACTAGATAAACTGATCATAAAATTTTTTAAATTAATTATTTATTTATTTATTTTAGAGAGAGAGGAAGGGAGAGAGACAGAGAAAGAAAATTGATCTGTTTCTGTATGTGCCCTGACCAGAGATCGAACCCACAACCTGTGCGCATCGAAAAATTCTCTAACCAACCAAACTATCCAGCCAGGGCCTGATCGTACAATTTTTTTTTTTTTTTTTTTTGTATTTTTTCTGAATCTGGAAACCAGGAGAGACAGTCAGACAGATTCCTGCATGCGCCCGACCGGGATCCACCCGGCACGCCCACCAGGGGCGATGCTCTGCCCACCAGGGGGCGATGCTCTGCCCCTCCGGGGCGTCGCTCTGCCGCGACCAGAACCACTCTAGCGCCTGGGGCAGAGGCCAAGGAGCCATCCCCAGCTCCCGGGCCATCTTTGCTCCAATGGAGCCTTGGCTGCGGGAGGGGAAGAGAGAGACAGAGAGGAAGGAGGGGTGGGGGTGGAGAAGCAAATGGGCGCTTCTCCTATGTGCCCTGGCCGGGAATTGAACCCGGGTCCCCCGCATGCCAGGCCGACGCTCTACCGCTAAGCCAACCGGCCAGGGCTGATCGTACAATTTTATTTTATTTTTTTTGTATTTTTTTTTTTCTGAAGCTAGAAACGGGGAGAGACAGTCAGACAGACTCCCGCATGCGCCCGACCGGGATCCACCCGGCACGCCCACCAGGGGTGATGCTCTGCCCACCAGGGGGTGATGCTCTGCCCCTCCGGGGCATCGCTCTGCTGCGACCAGAGCCACTCTAGTGCCTGGGGCAGAGGCCAAGTAGCCATCCCCAGCGCCCAGGCCATCTTTGCTCCAATGGAGCCTTGGCTGCGGGAGGGGAAGAGAGAGACAGAGAGGAAGGAGGGGGTGGGGGTGGAGAAGCAAATGGGTGCTTCTCCTATGTGCCCTGGCCTGGAATCGAACCCGGGTCCCCTGCACGCCAGGCCAACGCTCTACCGCTGAGCCAACCGGCCAGGGCCTAATAGTACAATTTTAAAGGAAACTAAGCAGACCGATTTCAATTCACTTTCTGACTGAGTGAAACACAAAATATTTATCCCCAAAATGGTGCACAGAAAGTACCATTTTTGTTTGGTTCAGTGCTGAGCAATCAGATAGATTTAGATGGAGGGAAAATGTTCAAATCGGTAAGGAAGTCACACAGAAACAGTATAAAAAATTAATTCACCGTGGGAAGAGGAAAAACAGGCTCTTCTCACATAATCTACTTAAAAGCCAATGGTTTTCTGTTAATACGGATAAGCAAAGATTCTAAACCATCATTTATGGTCTGTTTCTGACCTGCCCAAAGCCAGGTTCATTTGTTTGAACATGGTAGCCTACAATAGAAATATGGATACAGTCTTGACAATAAAGGTAGAATTCCTTCTTAATGAGAAGGAGGAGGTGAGATGAACTGAATGCAACCTGAAAAGCCCTTACTACCAGAGACTCATAGGT
Organism: Saccopteryx bilineata; assembly: GCF_036850765.1. Taxonomy (NCBI): domain Eukaryota; kingdom Metazoa; phylum Chordata; class Mammalia; order Chiroptera; family Emballonuridae; genus Saccopteryx; species Saccopteryx bilineata. Next base: position 104,360,320 of record NC_089496.1, on the reverse strand, counting down.
GAGGTGGGCTCCAGAACTTTCGATCTTAATGCTGCAATAGCATAAACTTGCTCTCATTCCAGAGACTCTGGGCCTAATTATCTTTGAGACTTTAGTACAAAACTTTTGCTGTCCTAAGGTAGGCCACTGCAGGTTTGTGAATATTTAATTGACCCAATAAAAGAAAGGCATACATGCTTCCTTCTTGAAGTCTCAGATAGCTAGCCAGTTATATGCTAAATAGAGTCTAACAAATTTTCAGTTTTAAAAATGTAATGTTTTGCACAGATTGCTCTTTGACAATTACATAAAATAGAATATGGCCTGACTAGGCGATGGCGCAGTGCATAGAGCATCGAACTGGGATGCGGAGGACCCAGGCTCCAGATCCCGAGGTCACGCGAGGTCATCTGGTTTGGACCCAAGGTCATCTCACCAGCTTGGACATCGCTGGCTCGAGCAAGGAGTTACTCGGTCTGCTGAAGGCCCACGGTCAAGGCACATATGAGAAAGCAATCAGTGAACAACTAAGGTGTCGCAACGAAAAACTGATGATTGATGCTTCTCATCTTTCTTCGTTCCTGTCTGTCTGTCCCTATCTATCCCTCTCTCTGACTCTCTCTCTGTCTCTGTTAAAAATAAAAAAAGAATATGGTCTCTAATTTGCCCAATTGATTTGGAGCACCTTAATTTCCTCCTGGAGAAGCAAAGGCATAGGTTACCATGCTATAGAAATAAGCTCTGCGCAAGAACCCACAGGTTGGAGCACTCACTCCCCGTGGCTGTCAAAGTCTGCTCCGTAGAGAGAGGATGCCATCTAGCATGGACTCTGGAGAGCTGCAGCCAGCCCCCAAATGACAAAGGAAGCCTCCGACTCCACATTTTGTGGTCTAAATGAGCCCACGAGTGTGCTAGGCCGGTCCCTTTACAATGCAAAGAGTTCCTACATGGTGTAAAGGCAGATTCCTTGCGAAGTGGTTATTGGGCTACAGAACATTTCCATTACTTACGTCTCAAACTCCACAACCCGCGTGTGCTCCAGGAACCAAATGGGATTGCAACAACTCTCCTCCCCAGGCTGAATTTGGCCTCTCTGTGTTTGGGGGAGGGTTGGCATGTTCTTATTAAGAACACAGGATAGTTATTTCATTGAATAGCTGGACCATAACTCATTGAACTAGTCATCCATTGATGAACATTTTTATTATTACTAGTCCTTTCCATAACATTAAGAGAATGATCTTATAAAAAAGTTAATGAGCATTTCTTTTCTTTTTTGTCATCTAAAATTTTGTTTTAAATTTACATACAGTAAAATAAAACACACTCCTTTGGGTGTTTAGTTGTATGAATTTAGACAACTGCATATACTTGTGTGACCACCATCATAACCAAATTATAGAATAGTTTCATCAACTGTTGATTTTTGTCAATTTTTTTTTTCTAAAAAAACCCAACAAACAAAAAAAACTCTGCCCTGGCCAGATAGCTCAGCTGGTTAAAATATCATCCCAAAGCACAGAGGTTGCTGGTTCAATCCTCGGTCAGGGTACATACAGAAATAGATGTTCCTGTCTCTTTCCTGCTCTCTCCCTTCCTCTCTCTAAATCAGTAAAATAAACATTAAAAAAATCAAATCTTTAAAAAAAATCTGAATTCTTGAAAAAGTTAAATAGAATTGACATATAATTCAGCAAGTCCATTCCTAGGTATGTATCTAAAAGAATTAAAAACCTATGTCCAGGCCCTGGCTGGTTGGCTCAGCGGTAGAGCGTCGGCCTGGCATGCGGGGGGACCCGGGTTCGATTCCCGGCCAGGGCACATGGGAGAAGCACCCATTTGCTTCTCCACCCCCCCCTCCTTCCTCTCTGTCTCTCTCTTCCCCTCCCGCAGCCAAGGCTCCATTGGAGCAAAGATGGCCCAGGCGCTGGGGATGGCTCCTTGGCCTCTGCCCCAGGCGCTAGAGTGGCTCTGGTCCAGGCGGAGCGACGCCCAGAGGGGCAGAGCATCGCCCCCTGGTGGGCAGAGCGTCGCCCCTGGTGGGCGTGCCGGGTGGATCCCGGTCGGGCGCATGCGGGAGTCTGTCTGACTGTCTCTCCCCATTTCCAGCTTCAGAAAAATACAAAAAAAAAAAACACAAAAAACCTATGTCCACACAAAACTTGTACACAGATGTTCATAGCAGCACTTTTAGAATAGTCAAAAGGTGGAAACAGGCCCTGGCCGGTTGGCTCAGTGGTAGAGTGTCAGCCTGGCGTGCAGTAGTCTCAGGTTCAATTCCCGGCCAGGGCACACAGGAGAAGCACCCATCTGCTTCTCCACCCCTCCCCCTCTCCTTCCTCTCTGTCTCTCTCTTCCCCTCCTGCAGCCAAGGCTCCATTGGAGCAAAGTTGGCCCAGGTGCTGAGGATGGCTTTGTGGCCTCTGCCTCAGGCGCTAGAATGGCCCTGGTTGCAATAGAGCAACGCCCCAGATGGGCAGAGCATCGCCCCCTGGTGGGCATGCCGGGTGGATCCCAGTCGGGCGCATGCAGGAGTCTGTCTGACTGCCTCCCCGTTTCCAACTTCAGAAAAATTACAAAAAAAAAAAAAAGGTGGAAACAATTCTACAGTCCATCCACAGATGAATGTATAAACAAATTGTGGTATATCCATACAATGGAATGGTATTCAGCCATGAAAATGAATGAAGTGCTGACACATGCTACAATGTGAATGAACCTCAAACCAAACACAAAAAGACAAATACTGTATGATTCCACTTATATGAAATAGCCAGAAATTTCATAGAGACAGAGACACAGGTTGGTGGTTTGTACAGGAGCCGGTGTAGGGTGAAAGAGAGAGGAACTGCTTTACAGGTAAGGGGATTATTTTGGAGTGATCAAAATGTTTTGGAACTAGATAAATGTCACAGGTCCCCAACATTGTGAATGCACTAAATGTCACTGACCTGTTCACTTTAAAATGGTTAATTTTATGTTCTGTGAATAAAACCTCAATAAAAATTAAAAACTTAGACCTCACCTGTGGTGGCACAGTGGATAAAGCATCAACCTGGAATGAGGTTGCAGGTTTGAATCCCCCAGCTTGCCTGGTCATGGCACATACGGGAGTTTTTTGTTTTTTGTGCTTTTTAAAATTTTTTTTTAATTTTCTATTCATTTTAGAAAGAAGAGAGAGAGAGAGAAGGGGGGAGGAGCAGGAAGCATCAACTCCCATATGTGCTTTGACCAGGCAAGCCCAGGGTTTTGAACCGGCGACCTCAGCATTTCCAGGTCGACACTTTATCCACTGCGTCACCACAGGTCAGGCCACACATACAGGAGTTGATGCTTCATGCTCCTCCTCCCCTTCTCTCTCTGTCTCTGTCTCTGTCTTTCTCCCTCTCTAAAAAAAAAATGAATAGCCTGACCTGTGGTGGCGCAGTGGATAAAGCATTGACCTGGAACACTGAGGTCACCGGTTTGAAATCCTGGGCTTGCCTGGTCAAGACATATATGGGAGTTGATGCTTCTTGCTCCTCTCTCTCCCTCTCTCTCTCTCTCCTTTCTAAATAAATAAATAAATAATTTTAAAAATGAATAAATTTGGCCTGACCTGTGGTGGCTCAATGGATAAAGTGTCGACTTGGAAATGCTGAGGTCGCCGGTTCGAAACCCTGGGCTTGCCTGGTCAGGGCACATATGGGAGTTGATGCTTCCTGCTCCTCCCCCTTCTCTCTCTCTGTCTCTCTCTCCTCTCCCTCTCTCTCTCCTTTCTAAAAAAATGAATAAATTTAAAAAAATTTAAAAAAATGAATAAATTTTTAAAAAATAAAAATAAATTAAAATTTTAATCCAAGTAACAGTTGAGGAATACTTCAGTTAGACCAAGTGATGAATAATTATTAATATGCTAACAATTTACAATTTGAAAAGTGCTTTCACCTACCTGATGAGTAAGTAGGTATAATTATTCTAAGTTTATAGAAAAGGAAATTACAGTCCAGAGAAATAAAAGTTGCAGAGTTGGGACTCCAAGATGAGTCCCTGATTCCACTCTGCTCTATGGTCTTCTAACATGATAGAAATGTAGCATTTTTACCAAGTGGCACTGACCTTGCAGAAGGACAGAAGATTGGCAAGAGGCCTAGTGTCCAAGGAAACAGATGAGTGGACAAAGGGACAGGCAGAGGAGAAGAGGAAGAAGAAATCAACGAACAGAGGCCCCAGCGTTATTAGCATATAATTAGCATAATTAGCATGCTGAACGATGTCACGAAATCATGACAGTTTGGGGACAACAGGCAAACTGAGAAGGGGATGGAGTAGGACTCTTCTTCGGAAGGAAAGAGGCTCTGAGCCATGATAAAAGCATTTCTGTTAGAAAATTCTAGGCCTGCCCTATGGTGGTGCAGTGGATAAAGCCTCAACCTAGAATACTGAGGTCTCTGGTTCAAAACCCTGGGTTTGCCTGGTCAAGGCACATATGGGAGTTGAGGCTTCCTGCTCCTTCCCCTTCTCTCTCTCTCTCCCTCCCTAAAATAAAGAAACAAAATCTTTTTTAAAAAAATCCAAATTAGGAGCTTTGCCACCCATCTGACCTGAGGGACTGCTCACGCCCCCCACAACCCTCTCATCCTCCTTCCTCTCTAACGTCATCTTTCCCACTTGGGAGGGACCAAAGACAAAACAAAAACTGAACAGCGTCTTGATTTTTAGCACAACCCCTTACCCTCCGGCCCCCAGCATCTGACTTAGGAAAACACCATACGGAGCCCCTTAATCTTGTCTTTCTGTCCCCCATCCCGGCCCTCCTCCTCCACCCAACCTCCAACCCTGGCTTTTCCCAGAAAGAGATTAATTCCCAGCAATCAGCCTTCCCTGATGAGGACATCCCTTTTAAGCATGATGCAACATGGTTTACCTCTTTATTCCCAACTTCATCCCAGAATAGGAATTTGGCTTGATCTCAAATAACTAAAAGCCCCTCAAAGTATTTTCCCAAAATAAAAGAGCCTCTTTCCCTTCTGGTGAATTTTTCCTCCACCCCAACGACAACAACAACAAAATACTTGCTTGCCTAAATAGTCTGTGACTCCTTGTCATCACCAACATTTCAGAAAGATTGGGGCCAGGTCACAAAGCATGTAACACATACCCCAAACCTTACCGTTTGCAATGCATTTTTATGGGCTCTGTCTCCCAGCCCTGGTAAGGCTGGCTCGCTGAGGGGGCCCAAATCATGTGCAAGGAGAAGCTGCTCTACATTTCCCTGTGTTTTTTGCCCTGGAAAGAGGAAGAACTCAGCAAAACCCAGAGTGATGCTTGCCATCTCTAATTGTAGCCCCAGCTACCAGAATGTTAACTTGTGGTTCTAGGGAGGTATTTTCCTAATTATCATAAAAAGTAGCATATATCTTTTCATTTGCCTTCTCTCAACTAGGCCCAAAAACTCTTCTCCCAAACTCAATAGGGAGAATTTCAGTTATTTTTCTACTCTTTCAGTAATGAGGACAAGGTCAGTCTGTCTTTTTCCTTTCGGGAACAGTTTGTGTCCTTGTTGTGACAGCTGGAGAAAGCTGAACAGAAAGATATTTTTTTCCAGAATGTGTGGAAAAAACGTTTTGCCTATCATGTCAGCCACTGTTTATTCTTTCATCTGACAAACTATTTCTGAGCAATCGATATGCGCCAGGCACTAGCCTAGCCAGAGATGAGTAAACCATGAGCTCTACCCTCAAGAAGTTCCCAGTATGGTTAAGCCCCAGGCAGGGCCAAAGAACATTCCAATGGGTTATGACAAAAGTGATGAGAATGAGAAAGACATGTGTACAATGCTTTCTAGGCATCAGGGAGGGCTCTCTCAACTGGACGGGTCGAGGAGGTGGTCACGAACAGCCTGGAAGAACAGAACTGATATTGGTGATCAAATACCAGCCACAGTTATCTTTCTTGGAATGCACAAATGGAGGACTGTGTGCGTCCTTCCAGAAGTTTTGGCTGTAGCCCCAGATTAGCTGAAGACCACTCACTTAGCAGTTCCGAACAGGCCATAGGAAGGCTCACATATGAAATTCCTCCTGGGCTTCTTGGCCTGAGATTTGAGAGTGTTTCATTTCCCTTGGGAAAAGGAGATCAACCTTTAGACAGAGATCTGCAGACCAGGAGACCCAACATGTCCTTGGTTCTCATGTCCCTGAGCCAATGAACCCTTGAGTGCCTTGAGGACCACTCTTTAACTACAGGCAACCGCCCCAGCATCCTGTTTGGGAAAGAAGCGATAAGCAGTGAGACTTCCTCTCCAGTGACCAAAAGGCTTGGGGAATTGGGCTGTGGTGTTGGGCCGCCGGCGGTATGAGGGAAACAGTAATGCTTAGTTGAACATGCCTAAAATGCCGATGTGAAGAATGACTGTGGAATGATCGAGATTTATAGAGATAAAAATTACAAGATGTCCTAGCATGATTTACACTGAGGGAAAAGGCAAAAAGATACCTAGAACACAGTACATTCTTAAGATGAAAATTACACTGTATATTAAGAAAATATAAAAAATGTAGATAAAAAATTAATATGGTCGAAGAGAACTTGGATCAAGTTTAAAAATTGTACTAAGCTATTCAACATCCAATAATAACAATAAAAAAACCTCTGAAAATTACATCAATCTTAGAATTGGTTGAGATGTCTTTCTAATCATAGCTGAAACTCATTTCAGGTAGATGGGGGTCTGACAAGTGTCTTACTATTGTGGTCACCTTTATTACTCACAGTTAGCTTTAAAATAAAAAATTAAGTTTTTTAAAAATATGCACTTCTTTTATTTTTTGAAAAAGTTTTTCCATTGATTTGGGGGGGGGGGAGAGAAAGGGATACAGAGAGAGAGAGAAGCATCATCAACTAATTGTTCCACTTAGTTGTTCCATTTAGATGTACACTAACTGGTTGCTTCTTTTTTTTTTTCTTTCTTTCTTTCTTTCTTTCTTTCTTTCTTTCTTTCTTTCTTTCTTTATTTTTACAGAGACAGAGAGAGAGTCAGAGAGAGGGATAAACAGGGACAGACAGACAGGAACGAAGAGATGAGAAGCATCAATCATTAGTTTCTTGTTGTGCATTGCGACACCTTGGTTGTTCATTGATTGCTTTCTCATATGTGCCTTTGACTGCGGGCCTTCAGCAGACCGAGTGACCCTTGCTTAAGCCAGCGACCTTGGGTCCAAGCTGGTGAGCTTTACTCAAACCAAATGAGCCCGCGCTCAAGCTGGCTACCTCGGGGTCTCGAACGTGGGTCCTCGACATCCCAGTCCAATGCTTTATCCTCTGCGCCACCGTCTGGTCAGGCCTGGTTGCTTCTTATATGTGCCCTGACTGGGGATCAAACCCATGACCTTGGCATACGGGGCAATGTCTATCCACTGCGCAACCCAGACAGGGCCTAAGGTTTCTTGAGTTAGAGCCTAGTACAGGAGCTTTAAGGCAGAGAGGATTGAGCTACAGGGAGCAGGTAGTAGGCATTTTCCCTTTTCTTGACTTCATGTCCCTCTAGCTTCTGGAAGAGCATAATTTGAGCCTGTTTGGAGGTCAGTGCTTGTGCAAAGGCTTCATCCTTCACTCTTCAGTGAAAGGAGGAAGAGGAACTTTACTTAGAGAAAAACAATGTATTCAAAATCAGTGCCAGTTCTTTGAAAATGTAGCATGTCTGCTTGTGGATAAATTAAAACTAATATCTACTTAACACCCCCCCCCCCGTAGGCCAAGTAAGCATTTTGCATGTATTATCTCCCTTCCTACAGCTAATGCTTTGAGTTAGATGGTATGATTATTCTTTTACTGAAAGATGTGGAAACTGAGGTATAGAAGAGTTAAACAACTGGTCTAGCCATGAGGGATTCATGATGCCCAAGATACCTGCCTTACTCTCCAAAATAGTAAGTTACTTACCAGGAATGTGATTCCATGACCTGGTGGCTCCAGATCCTGTGCCATTAGAGCCAATAGAGCAGTGATTTTTCAAAAATTTTTCAATTTTTGTCCCCCAGAGGACTTTTGGCAATGTCTGGAGACATTTCTGGTTGTCACATGTGAGTGCCTTCTTCCCACAAGCTCAGCAGGAAGACCAAAGCAGATAGAACTCAGGGGGGAAAAAGAGAGAGGGGTTCGCCCAAGATGGTGAGCCTCAACTGGAGGGGCAGAACCCACTAGGACTGCTCAGAAAAAAGAGCAGAGGGTGCAGAGATATCCAAGGAGAGCAACTCAAACAGTAAATAATATGCAGGTGATGTGCAGACTCAACAAACTAAGTTGGTAATGCAATGACGGATGTTTGGAAAATACCAATGTGGGCAGAGTCTGCAGATAGAATCACATTTACTGTGAGGGCACTGTGAGAGTTTTATCTGTTTAATGACCTTGCTTCAAAATACCATGCTCACCACTTAGGATTTAGTTTTACTCATCGACATAAAACAAATTTTAAACTTGTCCCAATCTTCCCAGTATTGGGAAGAGAGGCCCACACACCATCCCAAAGGTTTTCAGGACACCAAAACCTTAATGTGTCTGACCTACTTAATTGCATTAAAATTAACTCCATTTCATGCAGAAGCCGACACAGGAAAGAGAGCCTTTTAAAGAACAGGTGTACACAGTAGTCCTTTCAGGTTAACAAGTCAGCAGCAAACGTAGATATAAACATCTAGCTTCCCACCTGAATGAGTCCTTTTTAGGTTGGGCCACAATTAAGAGACAAAGTGCTTTCCCAAGTACTCAGAAGCCATAATAGTAATTTCCCACTCATAACGGGCTGAGGGACTCATCAGAGATCGTTACATTCGGACTGCCCCAAAAAGCCGGCAAGGAAGTGGATCGCCTCCACCTACCACCGTTGTAGCTTAGGCCCCGCCCCCCGAAAGACGAGGCCCCGCCCTTTCCGGGCCCCCCGCCCAGAGGCCCCGCCTCCTCTGCTTCTTAGTTCACGCCGGGGCTCCCTTGTGCACTGAAGATGGCCGCCACGGCGGGAAGGCTGCTTCGGGCTACGGTGAGTGGCTGCCAGCTGGGAATGAGTGCGGAGACAATATGGTGGCTCCGAGAACGTGCTTCCCAGACAAAATCCCACTCCTTTGCAGTCTGAGGGAATTTTGCTCTTCTTGGAGGGTGTCCCCGGGTAACGGACCCAGTGGCCGCCTCCTCTAAGGGAAGGCTTCCTGCGCCTGCGCAGAACCGGCCGCCTCGCACCCTCGCCTTGTGTTTCCCTCCCGTAATCCCTCCGCGCTAGGAGTCGCAGGTCCCTCTGTCCACCTGAGCACATGGTCCTGGACCTGGAGGTGGGTTACCTATCCCAGGTCCCTGTTCTGTGACAGACTGTATGACCTTGGAAAAGGACTTAGCCTTTCCGAATATCAGTTCACCTTCCTTAACTTAAAGGTAGAATGATGCCTACATCCAGGCGCGGCTATGAGTATCCACTAACTGCTGGATGGAAACCAAAGTGCTACAATGCAGAAGGCACTGTCCCGTCCCCCCTCCCCCCGCGCCCCACGCCCCGGTCTGCCCCACGCTTTTCTCCTGGCAAAGCCGACTACCCTCTCGCTGTC